>NW_007377649.1:99394-231961 GCF_000475195.1 Diaphorina citri
ATACCTACGTACATAAATACATATCTACCTATATACATACATATGTAGATACCTACATATACCTAGACATAAACAGAGAGATGAGTTATAGCCAGCACGTGAACTGGAATTTGGCTCTTGGGGTAAACTAGGGTGAATAATGTCCAGACAGAAACAAGGCGAAGAAATAGGAGGAGAACTAGGGAGGAGTTGAAGAGGAGGAGAAAGAGGAGAAGAAGAAGAGGAGGAGAAAGAGGAGGAGGAGAAGAAGAAGGAGAAGAAGAAGGAGAAGAAGAAGAAGAAGAAGAAGAAGAAGAAGAAGAACAAGGAGAAGTAATCCCATGGTATTCCGGAGCAGAATACATTTTACTTTTGCGAAGATAAAGAGAAAGGAAGAATGAGAAAATGGAGGAGGAGGAGGGGTAGATGATTAAAGAAAGAAGAAGGACAGTAAGAAGAAGAAGAAGGAGGAGGAGAAGAAGAAGAAGAAGAAGAAGAAGGAGGAGGAGAAGAAGAAGAAGAAGAAGGAGGAGAAGAAGAAGAAGAAGAAGAAGAAGAAGAAGAAGGAGGAGGAGGAGGAGGAGGTTTATAGAGCCCCAAGTTTAAACCGAAATGACTTCATTGAAGATGTTCAATGGTGGATGGAAAACGCAGTGAACAAAAGTGACAACATTATTATGATAGGCGACATTAATATTTGCACATTAAAAAAGAATTCTAATAACACGGCCTACCTTAATATGTTGTATAGCTCATCACTATTACCAGCCATAAGATTAGAGGACAAAAGGAGAAGAAGATAAAAGAAAGAAGAGGTGTAAGAAGAAAGAATACACTATAGGATATACAAAACAAGATGAAAATAAGGTGTAGAAGAAGATGACAGACAAAGAGGGGGAAGAAAAAGAAGGAGAAGAAGAGAAAGAAGGAGAAGGCGAGGAAGGGGAATAAGGAGAAGAAGAGGAAGGAAAAAATTTCGTCCCCAGGACTAATTATTTCACACTTGAAAAATCTTTGCAAGTCTGCAAGGTTTATTAGAACGGTGTGCAGAGACAAGAACAAGGACGTAGAAAAAGAAGATACAGGAGAAGAAAAAGAAGGAGGAGAAGGAGGAGGGGAAGAAGAAAGAAGAGGAGGAGAGAAAAGTAAGACGTCTCGTAAAGTAGAAGAAAAAGATAGAGGGGAAATATAAGAGAGAGTCTAGGTCTGGGCAAAAGGAGGAAAGGTAGATAGTATAAAAGAATGGAGGAGAAGAAAGAGAGAATTAGGAGAAGGAGAAAGAGTATTAGAAGCAGCAAAGAGAGGAAGAAGAGAAGGAGGAGAAGAAAAGAAGGAGAAGAAGACGAGGAAAAACGTAAGGAGGAGCAGGAGGAGGAGAGAAGTAGGAGAAGGAGAAAGAGTATTAGAAGCAGCAAAGAGAGGAAGAAGAGAAGGAGGAGAAGAAGAGAAGGAAAAGAAGGAGAAGAAGAGGAGGAGGAAAAACGTAAGGAGGAGGAGGAGGAGGAGGAGGAGGAGAGAAGTAGAAGAAAAATAAAAAAAAAGGAGGGGAAAAGAAGGAGAAGGAAAAGAAGGAGAAGAAGAAGAGGAGGAAAAACGTAAGGAGGAGGAGGAGAGAAGTAGGAGAAAAATAATAAAAGGAGGGGAAAAGAAGGAGAAGAAGAAGAGGAGGAAAAACGTAAGGAGCAGGAGGAGGAGAGAAGTAGGAGAAAAATAAAAAAAGGAGGGGAAAAGAAGGAGAAGGAAAGGAAGGGGAAGAAGCAGCAGCAGGATTACCTCTCTTCCGAGACAGGAAGAAACTTTCTAGTAGTTTGGTAATGAAATTATAAGCTCCAGGGACCTGAGACTAGGGACATATCTATTAAGGTACCATTTTCCAAAGAAAAATCCCCGATCTGTTTTTAATGAAGTACCCACTGCAAAGGCCCGTTTTCCAACTTGTCGTTCGGGGAAAAAAATCGTGTCGTGTTTAGTGGGAACGCTCTCATTTAAATTACATTGTCCACAGGACATCCGGGGGAAAAAAAATAGGATCAAACTCTTGACAAGTCGGAACGAGCCTTAAGAATAGAATAGAATATACCTTGTTTATCCTGCCAGAATGAGACTGAAAAGTCCCTTTACTCCCGCAGTCTAAACAAGGTCTTATAGGGTAAGTGTACCATTTATTCGCCCACCTAAAAAACGTACCATTTATTGGCCCACCTGTACCATACGCCACATAAGTCTGAACTGGACGAACTTTTTCAAGATCCAATTTCATCAAAAGAAAGGGCTTAAAGACTGCTATCGAACCAATGCTATTCAAAAATTGTAGTCATAAAAACAAAAATTAGAAAAATAAATGTCGGAAGGTGGGCCAATAAATGGTACATTTTTTAGGTGGGCGAATAAATACACTTACCCTACATCACAGGTGGGCCAATAAATGGTACGTTTTTTTAAGTGGGCGAATAAATGGTACACTTACCCTATATTTCATAGGTAAAGTTTACAAATAAGTATATAAACCTTGCTTAACTTCATAAAAAAAAAAAAAATAAAAAAAAATAATAATAATAATAAATAAAAAACAAAAAAAAAAAAGGACCTAAAGTACCAATAATTATTAGATTGGTGTTCCGGAACTCTTTATTTATTTGTAAGTATCAAGAACAATAATATTTATCCAGCACTGACTTCGGTTCCAAATTAAGAGGTTTTTAGAGTTCCGGAACCCAGTCATTCGATTGGGCTTCCGGCACTTTTTTTTACCTAGTTTCTTCCTGAATTTGAACCTGTTTCTCTGAAGTACAGGGGAAAAAATACCATCTGAACATTGCAAAAACTTGAAATGACGCCTCGAATTTCCAAGTCTAAATAAAATCCCCTCTTCTTTTTCCTCCTTCCTCACATCTTCTTCTTCTTCGTCTTTTTCTTTTTCTTCTTCCTTTTCTTATTATTCTTGTTCATCTTCTTCTTCATCTTCGTCTTCTTCTTCTTATTGGTCTTCTTTTTCTTCTGCTTCTTCTTCTTCTTATTGGTCTTATTTTTCTTCTTCTGCTTCTTCTTCTTCTAGTCTCCTTGTCTCTCTCCTCCTCTCCTCGATCCTCGTGCTCGTTTTTCCTTCCATTCTCTTCTTCTCGTCCTCTGCCTTCTTTGCCTCTCGCTTCCTAATTCCTCGTGTCTGTTTCTTGCGCCTGAAGATATCTCAAGTAGACTTCCTGTCATATGTCTCCAAGATAGAAATAGACATCAGAGAGTCGATAGGAATTTGATAGGAGAGAGGAAAGGAGGAGAAGAAGAAGAAGAAGAAGAAGAAGAAGAAGAAGAAGAAGAAGAAGAAGAAGAAGGAGAAGAAGAAGAAGAAGAAGAAGAAGAAGAAGAAGAAGAAGAAGAAGAAGAAGAAGAAGAAAGAGAATTGAAATGAAAAGGAGGACCTTAAAAGGCCAAGAAGAATAAAGATCAAGCTGGAGAGAGGGAGAGAGAGTCAATAGGAATTTGATGTAAGAGAAGAAGAAAGAGAAATGAAAGAGGAAAGGAAAAAGTAAGAGAAGATAGAGAGAAAGAAAGGGGGAGAGAAAGAGAGAAGAGGAATTCGGAAAATAGAATAAAATAGAAGAAGAAAGAGGAAAAGAGACAGAAAGAGGGGGAAAGAGAGTCGATAGGAATGAATTTGAGAAGAAGATATCAAATAATAAAGGTACAGGTAATACCAATTCATTCAATCATCCATTCAATCTCAGGTGTTCACTCTTGTCACTTGTGTGTGATAGTAAAGCGTAGCACGGTGCTCGTGTACAACTCGTAGGTATCGAATAATGGATTGTGGAAGATGCACGGAGGAATTGAATGCAGATGGGGACTATGCATATTGCACCAAATGCAAGACTGGGTACCATTTCATTTGTACCACTGTAACTGAGGCATCATGGAGGTCTATGGGTCCGGAGAGGAAAAATCAATGGAGGTGTACCAGTTGCAGGGAAAAGGGAGATAAGACCAAGACTCCAGTAGGGAGAACCAAATCAAATGAAGAGCAGAATGATCCAGACGAAAAAATGAGAAACTTATTGAACGAGATCCTTACCAAGAAGTTTAAAGAGTTCGAAGATAAGATCATGAAAAAAATGCAGGATAAAAACATGGAATTCGAAAAATGTCTGGAATTCACTACAGGAAGATTAGAAGATATAGCTAAGCAACTGGCAGAAACGGAGAAGAAGGTGATATTGGTGGAGAAAAAACAAGAGAAGTGTGAAGCTGAATACAAAGAAATGAAGACCAAACTAAGGAACTATGAAATCATGCTGAATGAAATGGCACAAAAAGAAAATTTGAACAAGCTGGAGATTGTGGGCTTTCCAAATGAAGACTTTAATGTAACCCAGGTAGCAAAAGTATTTTTAGATAAGACTCAGATAGATTTAGCTCAGGTAGGAAAATATTCTGCGGAGAAAGTGGTGAAGGTGGTAGGTTCTGATTCTAAAAATAAAATTACTAATGTTGTTCTTAATTTTGACTCCAGGGAAACTAGGAACCAAATCTTGGATAAAACACGCAAGATGAAGTTACGTTTGAAATCTGGTGACCTACTAAACAACGGAACTACCTCACCTGTTTATGTGAATGAATATCTTTCTCCTTATTACAAAAGATTAATGTTTGAAGCAAGAAAGGTCAAAGCAGGGAAAGGATATGCGTTTCTATGGGTAAGAGATGGGAAAATCTTACTGAGAAAATCAACAGATTCAAAGCAAGTGATTCGACTTTCCTGCATGGACGACATTGGTAAGATGTAATTATAAGAAAACTACCCACCTACCTACACATAACTGAATACAAACAATATCCAGTTATGAATAGTAATATTACACTCTTAAATAACATACGAAATGTTAAAATCAGAGAAGAAAATGAGGATAAAATAGAAGACTGGGAACAAAAAATTGATCAAGGAGACTTGAATATAATTTATATCTAGTTATGAATAGTAATATTACACTCTTAAATAGCATACGAAATGTTAAAATCAGAGAAGAAAATGAGGATAAAATAGAAGACTGGGAACAAAAAATTGATCAAGGAGACTTGAATATAATTCACATCAACCTAAGGAGTATAAAGAAAAACTGGGACACTCTTATAGTATCACTAAGAAACGTACTTGCGAAATTAGATGTGATTATTATGACCGAAATAAATATAAACTCGGAGGAAGCAATGTCGTATAGCATTCGATTCACATCAACCTAAGGAGTATAAAGAAAAACTGGGACACTCTTATAGTTTCACTAAGAAACGTACTTGCGAAATTAGATGTGATTATTATGACCGAAATAAATATAAACTCGGAGGAAGCAATGTCGTATAGCATTCGCAGGAATGGGTATGAAATGATTATTGTAGTGTTATAGAAAGTTTAACATAAATATTGGTACTTTGAAAAAGTTACTTGGTGCTAAATCCTGTGTGGCAAACTTAAATTAAATGTACATAGGTAGGTAGGTGCAAACAAGCAAACATACTTCGCGTATTTTCTTCCTTGGAATTTCCAAAGACTTTCTACTTTCTAAATTTGACTTGCCAAGAGTCTCTTTCACCAATCTGACAAATGGAAAGTTTTTGACTTTTGTGCATGTTACTATATTCCCCTCTCGATAGTAGTTAATCTTTTTCTTATAGACTAGGGCACTAGGGTTCACTACAACTTGTCATTTATTTGGTCCTAAGCCTCTCTTGATGGTACCCAATTGATATTGGATAAAATGTCCCACCCACAAAAACTGTATCCATCGGATTAGAAATTTCTATTTGAAAAAACACGTGTAAGATTTTATGCAACAAGTCTCCAACTTCGGTGCCTCCGGATGTTTTGATAGAAATGATAAATCACCTCATTATAAGAATCACATATCACAAACTTGAACTTTTGTCGATGGAATTCCGAGGTATTAGATCGTAGGATATCTTCATTAGGCAGGCAGCTAGGTGAGTTGATATGTAGATACCTGTATAAGGACTGGCAACCGTATACTTTTTTGGTGTGTCCGATTTCACATGGCCAAGCCACAAGCATTCAGCGAGATTTTGAATAATTTGACCAACAAGAAGTCAAAATTACACTGTAGTAAGTGTAGTACCTACCGGGGGTAATACATCACAAAAAGTACCTATACATATTTAAGTAGGCACAGTATTTTCGAGTAATTACCGACTCTATTATCAGACAAAATTAAATGTAAAAGCTAGTCTATTTTTGGATACCTAATGCATACATCGTTAATTTGATAATTCCTAAGATTGTGCTTTCACTCCGTTTGTTTTTAAGGTGAGGCAAGAACCACTAAGGAATAAAATTCATAAATTTAGCAACGTCTGAAGTAAGACGTTAGGTATTCTCTTGGGTGTAATAAAGACAAGCACTGAACACTGAACGTAAAGTTAACGACCCAAATGCTGCATGTCACTTATTTTAAGATTTAATAGACATTCACACACTTTGCACTTTACCTATTTACGTGGCTACACCTGACAGTAAATTTTACGAGTAGGTACATGGCACAAAAATATTCTAAACTTTATACATTATACCTAGGTCCTACCTTCAGAAAAAAAAGAACATTGTTTTAACTGTTCAGCAGGTGGGTATTTTGCTTTAGAGAATTTTATTTTATTGTTAAATATGTTACCAGATAATTTTGTTCAAATATAAGTGCTTGTAATAAAAGATTCACGATGCAGACTATGTTTCTTCCTAGATAAAGAGGGATATTATGTACCTATACCTACTAACAGGTGAATGTACAAAGCACAGTAGGTAAAAATAATGAAGAGTGATGAAAGAGAATATTTAGAATTCAAATTTCAATTCAGAAATTTGACAATTTTATTTAATAAGGACGTAAGTTGTGGATGTATTCGACCGCAACTTAAATTAAAATAATAATACCTACCTACTTAAGTACTTACTTAATACTTAAGATATCTAACACAGCCAATTTGGAGAAAACGATGAATACTTTGTATGACTTTCTGAATGAATTTACATGATCGTAATATGATGCAATGAAGCAATAGAATAACTTTGAATGTAAAAGGAGAAAGGAGAGGTACTTGAAAATTGAATGTTGAGGAAAAAAGATGAGGAAAGAAGAAACGAAAATTTGAATAAACGACAAATAGAAAGCAGATGTAAAAGGAAAGAGACAGAAATTTCTTGAGAGGTATTCAATCGACTTGCAAGAAACATGGAGTCTGATATTCTATTATGATTATCCAACAATGAGAGAAGTGTAGAGGGGTCAACGTGGATAGAATACACAGCAACCAAAACTATTCTAACTGAACTATTCAACCTGGTCCGAACCAAGAACCACTCCGGAGGCACAAACTCAGGCACATCGTAAGTACACAATCAACAATCACAATTCTGCATTCAAATATCAAAGTAAACTCTTCAATCACTTCAATGTCTAGTTGTTTTGGTCCTATCCTCGTTTCCTATTCTTTGTTTCTTTATTATGAAGAAGTTCTACCTAGTTTAGGTAGGAACCGTAGAAATACCCACATAAAAGTATAAAACAATCAACAATCACAATTCTGCATTCAAATATCAAAGTAAACTCTTCAATCACTTCAATGTCTAGTTGTTTTGGTCCTACAGAACATCTTTTCAGCAGCATAACTTGTGATGACTTTCGTCTTCAGATAAAATAATGTAACTCATCTATTAATTTAGCTATTGTCACGCCACACGCCATTAATCAACCTGGTCCGAACCAAGAACCACTCTGGAGGCACAAACTCAGGCACATCGTACGTACACACTACACAATCAACAATCACAATTCTGCATTCAAATATCAAAGTAAACTCTTCAATCACTTCAAACACTTCAATGTCTAGTTGTTTTGGTCCTACAGAAACTACAGATCCTCTTTTGAGCAGCATAACTTGTGATGACTTTCGTCTTCAGATAAAATAATGTAACTCATCTATTAATTTAGCTATTGTCACGCCACACGCCATTACATGACTTGGTGACGTAAAAAACTACAGCGCTCTTCAATAAAAATGCTCAATTTCATAATTAACAAGAATCTAGCTTTTAAAAGAGAATCACAGGTAACACAGGTTTCAATTTCAAGGAAAATGCATACAAAAGGAAAGAAATGACTTGGCGTCTGACTGTATGAAAATGAAGTTCATGGAAAGCAGCAATTAAATTAGCAGAATACGGAGAAAAATAATATCACAGGTTCTTCATAGCAAATGCTACGTTTAGGGTGATATAAAAAGCTATTTACATTTCAATTTCATCTTTTTTTAATGAAAACTGACACCATCGCGTGTGTCACTTAATTGAAATCGTAATAGCATAAAAAATGTCACGAAATGTGACAAAAACAGATAGGACTTAGTTTTAGTTAGATATCATAAAGATGATAACAAGTGAACAAGTCGATCTGTAAACCTGTAGAGTCTACACGTTTATTAATGAACCAATTAATTAAGCAAACAAATAATAAATTATATCTCTTTAAAAGATGCTAATTAATGTAACTCTGACAGCAAGGAGCAAGATTTTATTGTCGCTGCCATTTATGTCCGACAAGTTCCTCTAACAAGTGAACAAGTCGATCTGTAAACCTGTAGAGTCTACATGTTTATTAATTAACCAATTAATTAAGCAAACAAATAATTAAATCTCTTTAAAAGATGCTAATTAATGTAACTCTGACAGCAAGGAGCAAGATTTTATTGTCGCTGCCATTTATGTCCGACAAGTTCCTCCTTAGTCTAGCACAGAGGTTCTCAACCGGTGGTACGCGTACCACTGGTGGTACGCGGATACATTTTAGGTGGTACGCACTACGCAGTCATATATTAATAGGGTCTACACTTATTAGAACAACGATCGATATACGGACGTCGACTAAGTGTGGACGCTGCTCTAGCTAGTCTAACACTGAAGAGGACAAACAGTTAGATTAGGAGAACTTGGACTGGGGCCATCGTGGGTCCTAGAATCCTTGGTGTTACGTCAAAATTCAAATAACTGTTCTGGTGATGTCTTCACAAAATATCATTGCATAGCGCTCAGCATGATCCATTATCTTATGAACTGATTCCATTCCGAATTGTTTTAGGTCTTGAGCTGGATGCACAAGAAGAATAGCGAAGTTTAATACACGATCGGTCTTCATCAAGTCTGGTACAGGCAAATTAGATTAGCCATTATTCAAATGAAGAAATAATTTATGCAAAGATCTACCTAGAGTTAAATGACATGAAATTAGTGTAACTGTAACTGCATCGTATTATCTATGGAAGATAAAGATCAAATTAGGACACGAAATTATACTTCACGTATCAGTTAAGTACCACGACTTTGCAAGACAATTTGTTTCTTTAACGTTAGCTTGCTTTAACTTTAACGTTAGCCTGTAAATTTTACAAGAGGAATACAAGGAATGACTAAGATTTCAGCAACTCTAAAGTTAAAAGTCCATGATTAGATTGAGTGTTAAGGAATTTTTGATGTTCCCTGTACTCTTTAACATCTTATTGAGAACGCAAGAATTGAGTATGTCGATTTACTTCGGTTGCACTTCTGACTGAAATGTAAGTAAATCTGAAAACCTACATGTTCCACCTGATATGTTGGGTGTTTCAAATGAGGATTATGTAAATCGACTGAAAGTTCTGATGAATAAGTAGGTATTAACAGAAATAATTAATAATAACAATATCAGTTAAAGTGAATGTGTTCTTGCTGTAAGTAGGTATTACTAATACTAATAAATGTTGTTGATGTTTTAATAAACATAGGTGCATGTTAAAAAAGTTATTAGTTGGCTATAACTTGGACTTTGGGTGAAAGAGGAGAAGAAAATAGAAGCTAAGTAAATAGGTACATGTCTTTGAAAAAATAGGTAGGTACCTACTCCTCTGCTTTCAGCATTCACTGATTTTCTAGACGACAAAGCTGCATATTTATTACTAAAGCGATTATTGCAGCAAATGCAAAATACACTTAAGGTAACTGATACTTTTGTTAGAGATAATACTATTCATTGATCGTATCAGGTAACATTTTTAGAACTGTTGAAATCATTGCCATGTTTCAGAGCCTTTACATCACTTCACTGTATGTCGGATGCAACATATTAAACCATTGCAACAAAATCCTTCTATTAGAAGAGCTTGTCTGATGTAACTCGAACATTTTTCTTCTTTCTTGCTTTCTCGAATACTTCATTGGGGAACTTGCTTTGTACAGAACTTTCGGTCAAATTGTTTGTATTCTGATGATTATTTCTTTGTTGGAAACTATATAATATATGTAGGATGTGGGTGTTTCATAGAATGATTTTCAAATTAAAAGGTAACTATTTCCCAAATAAAGGCAGGAAAAGCACAATGAAAATAGACGGACTTATTTTCCTCTTTCAGTACAAACCTACAAACTTGATATCTCTGGGTCCAATTCCTGATAGTTTGAAATTTTTCACTGTTGAAATTATTAGACTAAAGTGGTACTTTATAGTTCATACAATTCTAACTCGATACATATTGAAGTTTCAACGTGTCAAAGGAACGTGCACAACTATTTTCCCGAGCTGAAACTGAAACATTGTGCAATTCCCATGTTCCTTTTGCAATCTGAGAACGTTGTGCCGTTTCTCATAGCAAAGCATTTTCCTCGAGTTTAAATTTCTCAACGTAAGTTGAGTTTTTTTGTTCCAGCACTTTGTCAGAAACTGAACACCACACCATTCAGCAAACACCTTGTTTTTCAAATTATATATAAAACTGCGCTTTGTTACGACTTTACATAGAAGTGCAATATATAATACTAAGCTGTCAGCGCGAGCTTACTGAGTCGCACGAAAACCTCAATTGGAGCAATGAAGATATGAGGGATTTTTCTGATCTCATGCAATAAAGATTACCTACTCCGGGCTCTTGGGAGCTTTTTCCTGGCTTTGGTCTTAAAATCTCCTTTTATCCTCCAACAACGTATCTTTTGGTAAATCTACAGGTGCTTGATGTATTAAAAATCAGATCTACCCAGGATAAATGGTTAGCGAATGACTTTGCCCTTTATTTGTCAATTTCCTCTATTTGTGCACAATGAATAAACTCGTATCCTATCTTCGTTTGTGAAACTATTCCTACTTTTCAGGTTGTGTACATTGAAGTTCGTACTTACTTCTCAAATGCCCTATACCTACACAGAAAATGAAAAAAAAATAATAATAAAAAATAAGAACTTTTTTCAACCAGAAATACCTCGGAGTCTTACAAGAAATCGAGTCCCTGGGGAGACACGAACTAACAACACAGCCTCAGGTCAAAAGATGTTCCCGGATAAATCTTTCTGTCAAGTTGAACTTAGACAACTAAAGTTCTACTTGAGTTTAGATAAACTCAACAAAGTGTCGACAAGTTTCCTCAGTTTGTTTTATCGTTCTATTTGAAATTCTGTGTAGGTGGATTGTTGATATAGGGGTATCAAGTTACCTGCCTTTCGTCTCGAGTTATTACTTTCAAAGTTCTTTTCGAAATTCTATACGATTGTTGTGCCTGAGACTTCAACAGTAGCCCTTGGTCTTGAGTAGCATTTGGACTAGAAGCGTTGACAGCGTCGACCTCACGAATTATTGTAGCGAGGACGATCGACGTCGCGTCGTTTAAAAGAAGGCAATTCTAGTTCTATATTCCCAGCTTGAAAATTTTAGGATAAACTTTTCAGTCAAGTTTTAGATAACCTTATAAACTTATAACTAAATTTTGATCGAGGCAATAAAGGAACATATTGAACAAGGAACTCAAAACATGAGTCAACAAAAAAGTTCCTATCCCTACCCATGTCTTGTATAAATCCAACTTCTCTCCCAAGGTCGATGACACAATAATCCGAAGGAATATCATTGGGTAAGAGCACCTAGGTTGAACCAATGTTAGGCGACATTGCAAACTTTGCTGACGTCATAAAGTACTTGGGACCTCTGGGTGAAGTGGTTCTATGCCCACGCTCCACTGGATTATACAATTCTGGTGTGAGGTCAAGTAACAGCTGAGGACAGTCATGTTATGACAATCCTAGATTTGTCAGCTCTGCTGGGCACGGTCATTTTATATGATTGCACCTCTTATTATGATACTACCTATATGAAGATCATGATGATGATACCATAATAACCTCCTTGGAGTCCTTGGGCAGGGAATTCCGGCCGTTGTAGGATTTCCTTGTAAACCAAGGGTTTGGTGGATTACTAGATCGGGTGGCTAGGGGGTATCATTTCCATGATTAATTCGTTGGATATGGAGTTCATATTCAAAGGTGACTAGAAAAAAAAGTTCATCCTAAAATTTCCAAGCTGGGAATATAGAATTAGAATTGCCTTCTTTTAAACGACGCGACGTCGATTGTCCTCGCTACAATAATTCGTGAGGTCGACGCTGTCAACGCTTCTAGTCCAAATGCTACTCAAGACCAAGGGCTACTGTTGAAGTCTCAAAGTGGATTTATACAAGACATGGGTAGGGATAGGAATTTTTTTGTTGACTCATGTTTTGAGTTCCTTGTTCAATATGTTCCTTTATTGCCTCGATCAAAATAAAGTTATAAGTTTATACAGGTAATCTAAAACTTCACTTTTTTCTTATTTTTCCTGCCAACATTTTTCATTGGTCATTTCTTGAGAAAACATACCCATTTGAAGTTGAACCACAGAGATCTACAAAAGTACTAGTGATCTGATGAGTGTTTTGCTCGTCATTTTGAAAAGACAGACACCACAAATGAAGGTAGGTAGTAGGTACACTTTTCTCTGACGCAGATGGAATTTCTGAAAATCGTTTCTTCTGATTGCCCCTAAGATCCAGGACAATCCTCTTAATCTCTTCCTTTCATAATCCAGAATTCGGTGCCGGGAATTTCTCTGGGGAATAAGAGGGAGCGAGGGATATTAAAGGAGAGCTTTTGTGTCAGAGATAGATAGATGGCGAAAGAAAGCAAGAGAAAAGGAGAGCAAAGAAATTTATAAATTTCTTATTTCTTATTTTTTTCACATTCTTTCTCCTGAAAAAAAAGAAGAAAAAAAGGTAATAGGAAATAAGACTTAAAACACGACGGAGGCGAAAATAAATAGAAACGAAGATGAAGAATGAAGGAGAAATAACGGAAGAAAGGGAGGAACGGAACGAGAGGGATAAGGAAAAGTAAAATAAAGCTTTCATTTCAATTTTTTTCTTCTTCCTGCAACGTTTTGCTGATTAATGGTTCGTGCTGAAAAGTTTTTGTTTTGTTTTCGGGGGGGAATCTCGTAAGTCTGACTATATGGCGTGACGTGAGAAATGTTCTCTCCATTTCCCGTTCACACTCACAAATCCTTACGACCAAACTTACAAGGAACAGGCCCAAATTTACCTGTGGCACGTGCCAGAAGAATCTCAAAAACTTTTGAAGTTGAAACGACTTGCAACTTGGAGTAATGGAAACAAAAAGTTTATATGAAGGTAGGTAGTAGGTACACTTTTCTCTGACGCAGATGGAATTTCTGAAAATCGTTTCTTCTCATTACCCCTAAGATCCAGGACAATCCTCTTAATCTCTTCCTTTCATAATCCAGAATTCGGTGCCGGGAATTTCTCTGGGGAATAAGAGGGAGCGAGGGATATTAAAGGAGAGCTTTTGTGTCAGAGATAGATAGATGGCGAAAGAAAGCAAGAGAAAAGGAGAGCAAAGAAATTTATAAATTTCTTATTTCTTATTTTTTTCACATTCTTTCTCCTGAAAAAAAAGAAGAAAAAAAGGTAATAGGAAATAAGACTTAAAACACGACGGAGGCGAAAATAAATAGAAACGAAGATGAAGAATGAAGGAGAAATAA
The DNA here is from genome assembly GCF_000475195.1 of Diaphorina citri. Lineage (NCBI taxonomy): Eukaryota > Metazoa > Arthropoda > Insecta > Hemiptera > Psyllidae > Diaphorina > Diaphorina citri. The sequence continues at coordinate 113,254 of NW_007377649.1, forward strand.
CGGAAGAAAGGGAGGAACGGAACGAGAGGGATAAGGAAAAGTAAAATAAAGCTTTCATTTCAATTTTTTTCTTCTTCCTGCAACGTTTTGCTGATTAATGGTTCGTGCTGAAAAGTTTTTGTTTTGTTTTCGGGGGGGAATCTCGTAAGTCTGACTATATGGCGTGACGTGAGAAATGTTCTCTCCATTTCCTGACCAAACTTACACACTCACAAATCCTTACGACCAAACTTACAAGGAACAGGCCAAAATTTACCTGTGGCACGTGCCAGAAGAATCTCAAAAACTTTTGAAGTTGAAACGACTTGCAACTTGCAGTAATGGAAACAAAAAGTTAAAGTACCACTTTAGTCTAATAATTTCAACAGTGAAAAATTTCAAACTATCAGGAATTGGACCCAGAGATATCAAGTTTGTAGGTTTGTACTGAAAGAGGAAAATAAGTCCGTCTATTTTCATTGTGCTTTTCCTGCCTTTATTTGGGAAATAGTTACCTTTTAATTTGAAAATCATTCTATGAAACACCCACATCCTACATATATTATATAGTTTCCAACAAAGAAATAATCATCAGAATACAAACAATTTGACCGAAAGTTCTGTACAAAGCAAGTTCCCCAATGAAGTATTCGAGAAAGCAAGAAAGAAGAAAAATGTTCGAGTTACATCAGACAAGCTCTTCTAATAGAAGGATTTTGTTGCAATGGTTTAATATGTTGCATCCGACATACAGTGAAGTGATGTAAAGGCTCTGAAACATGGCAATGATTTCAACAGTTCTAAAAATGTTACCTGATACGATCAATGAATAGTATTATCTCTAACAAAAGTATCAGTTACCTTAAGTGTATTTTGCATTTGCTGCAATAATCGCTTTAGTAATAAATATGCAGCTTTGTCGTCTAGAAAATCAGTGAATGCTGAAAGCAGAGGAGTAGGTACCTACCTATTTTTTCAAAGACATGTACCTATTTACTTAGCTTCTATTTTCTTCTCCTCTTTCACCCAAAGTCCAAGTTATAGCCAACTAATAACTTTTTTAACATGCACCTATGTTTATTAAAACATCAACAACATTTATTAGTATTAGTAATACCTACTTACAGCAAGAACACATTCACTTTAACTGATATTGTTATTATTAATTATTTCTGTTAATACCTACTTATTCATCAGAACTTTTAGCTATTACGTTTTTTCATAGGATACTATTAACTATTTAGATGCTATTCGCAGTATAATCTCCTCTAGTAACTCTTTCAGTAAAGTTAAATCACGAAGCTGTTTTATGGTCTCCGCCTTGATATTTTTTATTACCCCCCTGTTACTCCATTACAATGAAAACTCATTCCAAGCAGGATATTGACTGATCAATAAAAATGTCTCCAGATACGTACCCCATAAATTCCTTAAGTCAACAAACTCAATTACGATCAGAAGTATTTAAGTAGGAAGAGAGGTACTTATCTGAAAATAAGTATTACCGCGTACCACCCCCAATATTTACCTCATTCCAGATAATAAAGTGTCCCTCATAGTCCCTAGCCCTAGAGGATAGACTTTCCAAGTCCCGTCTGGTTGGCTCTACAGTTTGATGTTGGCTCTATCTTGGTCATTTTTTAATGCATCTGCGCTTACACAAAAGCCCAAGTCGCCTTCCAAAATCAGACTGTCCAGCTGAAGGTAAGTTTCTTCCAACATAATATTAAGTCTTTAGAATTTGCAGCACTCATGTCCACTATTGGCTTAAGTGCAGCAATGTCTTGCAGGGGGAAACAACAAGACCGACTTGGAAAGAAGAAAAGCACATGAATGAACGGGTATGACGACAAATAGGTAAAATAGTCTTTGAGAAAAATGCCATCAAAGCCCACTCTAGCGGATACTTATTATATAAAAATATACCAGCAGAAAAAGCACAGGTACGCTCTGGGACTGATGTAATTTAACAAAAATGGAAATTGCTGACAACAGTAAAGACTAAAGCGAGAAGACTGGATGGAAAATAACCACAAGATCAACCAAATTCAGGAAATGGAGGAACTAAGAAAACGGCGGACTTCTATAGCAATAAAAGTACCTAAATAAGGAAAATAAAAATTACACCGTCAGCTTTAAGACTCACCTGTAGTAATCTTCGTGGCGTAGACCCTCAGTATAAAGTACAGCTCCCTAGGCGAAGGAAAATGTAGAACTTCTAGAAGACGAGAACGAGAGAGAGAGAGAGAGAGAGAGAGAGAGAGAGAGAGAGAGAGAGAGAGAGAGAGAGAGAGAGAGAGAGAGCACATAGAGAGAGGGAGAAGGAGAGGAAGAGAGAAGGGAAATAAATAACTAATGAAATACAAAATGAAAATAAACAACAATGAAGAGAAGGACATAACAAGGGTATCAGACAAATACAGAGAGAGAAAAACAGAGAAAGAAATGACTGAGGAAATAGTAGAGAGAGAGACAAAGTATAAAATAGAGGTCAAAACAATGGTATACCTATGTACTTGCACAAATGCAAAAGCCAAGGGTGCAAAACCACGCGGAGGAGATGAAAGAGACAAAAGAAAAGTACATGGAATCGGAAAAAGGATAGAAAGTAAAAAAGAAAAAAAAAGGTAAGTGGACTGGTGAGCAAGGACAGAGAGACACAACGAGTAGGAAGGAGAAAGAGAAATGGAGAGATTCGGAGAAAGAGCTGGAGCTATAATAGGAACAAAAGAAATAATTACAGAAATACCTCAGGTAAAGTAATGAAGAAGAAGAAGGGAAGAGGAGGACAAGGAGGAGAAGGATTAGAAGAAGAAAAAGAAAAAAAAAGGAAATGTCTGAAAAGTCCCTGACCCGTTCCTGGAGGTGGTTCAAGGAATTATGGGAGAGAAAAAAAGGAAAAAGAAATAGAGAAGTGTCTTATGAAGAGAGAAGGAAAAAGAGATAAAAGAGAAAGAGGGGAGAAGAAGGGAAAAAGGGAGAGAAAGGGATGAAATCTAAGGGATGAATGTAGAGAGAAAGAGGGAGAGAAAGAACATGTTAAAATACTTAAAGCAACACAACAAGTAGGATTTCAAGAGCGTGTGTGTGTGAGAGAGAGAGGCTGATATCTTTTTTATAATATCTGTTCGCATCTTGCCAACATTCTTTCATAGCTTCTTTCGTCTCTTTATTCCTTTTCGTATGCATTTCTAATCTTTCCATTTATCTCTTTATCTCTACGGTTCTTTCCTCTAAAATTGGTTTAATTTTCTTCTATTTTTGGTACATGTCTTGTCCGTCTTTTCAGATTTACACATATGGTCTTCACTTGACTTATTATTTTATTAATCTTATTATCTATATCTCCTCGTTTATTTCTTCTTTTTAGCCTTTGATCTTTTCCTCTCTTTATATTAGTCTAGTTCTTTAGTCCGTTAATCTCTCCTCTATATTTCTATTCGTTCCTTCCCGCTCTTCATTTATTTTCTCTTTATTCTTACAGTTCTTGTCTCCATCTTTTCATTCTTTCTTTCTCTCCTGTCTGTATTCATCATGTAATTCTTTTGCTAATATTCCTCATTATTCTCTTGGCTTCCTTCACCCTCTTTCCAGTATTTTCCTCTCTATCTTCCACTGTTCCTTATTCTCTCTTTTCTTCCTATCTCAACCAACCATTCTTCTTCTCATCCTCCTTCCATCTTTTCCATTCGTTTCTTCCCGCTCTTCATTTATTTCCTCTTTATTCTTACATTTCTTGTCTCCATCTTTATTCTTTCTTTCTCTCCTGTCTGTATTCATCATGTAATTCTTCCGCTAAATCGCTAATATTCCTCATTATTCTCTTGGCTTCCTTCACACTCTTTCCTGTATTTTCCTCTCTATCTTCCACTGTTCCTTATTCTCTCTTTTCTTCCTATCTCAACCAACCATTCTTCTTCTCATCCTCCTTCCATCTTTGGTTCCTCCTTCCTCTCGCGCTTTCCTTTATTCACTTACGCGGATGAGTTTAGATAGGCATTAGGCTGGAATTAAATTATGGAACGCTTTCATGATGGAGAGATGCCTGTATGAAGCTGATTATACTCGAAAAGTTATTAAAGGTGAACCTTTGAGAAAAAAGGGGTTGGGGGGAAATTTGCGAGAGATGCCTGTATGAAGCTGATTATACTCGAAAAGTTATTAAAGGTGAACCTTTGAGAAAAAAGGGGTTGGGGGGAAATTTGCTAATATCTCGAAATTGAAAAGGATTTGAAGGCAAAATAATAATGTACTTTTGCTGGATGCAAGACTTCTGTTTGTGTTTTCGTCTTGGAAGTGGTGATACTGATTTTTTCACTCTTGTTTGTCTTTTTCTCGGAAGTGGTGCTCCTGATTTGGTGACTTCTGAAGACTTTGGTGATGAAATTCAGGGGTAGGTACTTACAAATTTGCTGATATCTCGAAATTGAAAAGGATTTGAAGTTAAAATAATAATGTACTTTTGCTGGATGCAAGACTTTTGTTTGTGTTTTCGTCTTGGAAGTGGTGATGCTGATTTTGTGACTCTTGTTTGTCTTTTTCTCGGAAGTGGTGCTCCTGATTTGGTGACTTCTGAAGACTTTGGTGATGAAATTCAGGGGTAGGTACTTAACACCCAGTTGTTTCTTTTCCAGGAAGAGTTTCGTTTCCATTCAGATTACATGTTAACATAGTATTTTAATTTGTTAGACAAACTTCTACTTACAAATTTAAATCGTTGCTGTAGTCTTTGACATCATTTTGAGAAGGTGTCACAATCAGATCACATTTTGAACACATACCTGTAACGAGAAGAAAACATTGTCAATTAGAAGATTCAACCAACCTCAGTGGTGCAGTACAGTCTTTGACTTCATTTTGAGAGGGTTTCACAATCAGATCACATTTTGAACACATACCTGTAACGAGAAGAAAACATTGTCAATTAGAAGATTCAACCAACCTCAGTGGTGCAGTGGTTAGCACGGTGGACTCAGGATCTGGAGGTTGGTGGTTCGAGTCCAAGTCAAGTCATTAAATTTAGCGTAGTTTATCAAGCGAGGAAGGACATTTGTGACAAGCATTAGTGGTTAGCACGGTGGACTCTGGATCTGGAGGTTGGTGGTTCGAGTCCAAGTCAAGTCATTAAATTTAGCGTAGTTTATCAAGCGAGGAAGGACATTTGTGACAAGCATTTAATGCTCAACACAATTAAAATTCCCTCAATTAGAAGATTCATGATTTGACAGCTTGTCACATTTGACAGCTACATACCAAATTTCAAGTCTCTAGCTCTTACCGTTCTCGAGATATTTTGTTTACAGACAAGCATTTGATGCTCAACACAATTAAAATTCCCTCAATTAGAAGATTCATGATGAGAATTACTGTTATTTCTAGATGTTTTAATAATAAAAAAAAAAGCTTCGGTAAAAAACAAACCTTTTTGGGCAACGGGCCAACTTTATTCTAATCAGATAGGGTTGTTCTCGGAACGGTTGTTCTCGGAACGGCTGTCTTTCTCCTATCCTGTCCTTCTCTCTTCGATTTCATAACGATAAGACCTCGCTTGTTTCCTCCTTCACATGAGGGTTGATGGCAGTATTAAGACATGCAAGATGCAATATCAACTCGAAATTCCTGCACTATCTGTGAGGGGTGACTGGGTGCCCCTATTTGATCTGATCAGCTGTCAGGAACACATTTCCTTACCGGTATTCTAACTTGACGTATAGGAAGTAGGAAGGGGAAAATGGAGTTGATGGCAGTATTAAGACATGCAAGATGCAATATCAACTCGAAATTCCTGCACTATCTGAGGGTGACTGGGTGCCCCCCCTATTTGATCTGATCAGCTGTCAGGAACACATTTCCTTACCGGTATTCTAACTTGACGTATAGGAAGTAGGAAGGGGAAAATGGAAGGGAAATATGGGACTTGGAAAAAAAAAGCGAATTTGAACGGGGGGGAGACGAAATGAACGAAAGAGGAGAGGGAGGAAGATAGGAAATGCAAGAAAGGAGAGAAAAAACAAGAGGTGGTGAAGAAAGAGAGAGAGAGTGAGAGAGAGAGAGAGTAAGAGAGCGAGAGAGAGTAAGAGAGAGAGCGAGAGTAAGAGAGAGAGAGGGGGGGCTTTAAGAAAAAGTTGGCGGAGTAGGAGGGGAAATAAATAAAAAAAGATAGGGAGGAAGAAAGGGGGAAGAATTGAAGAAGATTATAATAAAAGGAGAGAAAAAACTAGAGATGGTGAAGAGAGAGAGAGTAAGAGAGAGAGTGAGAGAGAGTAAGAGAGAGATAGAGAGTAAGAGAGAGAGAGAGAGAGAGGGGAGGGAATTAAGAAAAAGTTGGCGGAGTAGGAGGGGAAATAAATAAAAAAAGATAGGGAGGAAGAAAGGGGGAAGAATTGAAGAAGATTATAATAATGCTGTTTAGGAAGTATTATAAACACTCGACATTTCTACCCCTCCCAATATAAAATAACACTCTTCCTAATATGTCTTACCCCTGCCAGTATGAAGTTCTACCCCAGACAATATTCAATTCTACCCCAATCCAAAGGTTTACAAATGACGGATATTGACAAAGATATTAGGTTGATTTTTTAAGCAAAAGAGGAAGAGAGAGAGAGAGGGAGATCCAAAGGTTTACAAATGACGGATATTGACAAAGATATTAGGTTGATTTTTTAAGCAAAAGAGGAAGAGAGAGAGAGAGGGAGATTCTCACCCCTCCTAATAAGTCTTACCCCTGCCAGTATGAAGTTCTACCCCAGACAATATTCAATTCTACCCCAATCCAAAGGTTTACAAATGACGCATATTGACAAAGATATTAGGTTGATTTTTTAAGCAAAAGAGGAAGAGAGAGAGAGAGGGAGAGAGAAAGGATGTCCTAGGTATTTCAAGTGAGAGGAAGACAGAAAGAAACAAGGAGTGAAAATGGCTCTTTCCATCTTCATCATCCAAATATGTGCGAAAAAGACGAAATTCCATGTCTCGGCCAGGATTGAACCCACGTCTTCTTGCTTAGAAAAAGAGCTCTTTTGTCTTTTAGCCGCTACCTATACCTACTCGTTATAATGTTTTCCATGCAGATGACTTTTAGGGAGGGAAAAAACACACCCACAAAATAAGAAGAAAAACAACAAACAAATAAACAAAAACAAACAAATAGGAGAAAGCGTTGGAACTGATTGAAAAACTCATTAGTTCCTGAGTATGTCTCTCCTTGACATTACAGATACTCTTGGGATAAACAGAGCGAGAGAGCAAGACAGAGAGAGAGAGAGAAAGCGGAACAAAATGAAAGAAGGAGTGAGAGACAAGAACACACATCACACAAATTGATGTGCTGAAGAATCATTGAATTAACAAAGATAAATGAAGATAGAACAGAGAAAGAGAGAGAGAGAGAGAGAGAGAGAGAGAGAGAGAGAGAGAGAGAGAGAGAGAGAGGAGAGAGAGAGAGAGGAGGGGCACTGTGGGTCTTGGAAAGTGTATGATTTGAGACATGAAATAAACAATGTTTTGATAGAATCATCAGTAGAAGACTCAATTCCTTTTCTGCTAAATTTGGCTAGATTCCCCAGCATTCCCTCCATAAGCTAAAGGAGAGGAAGAGAGAAGGGAAATAAATAACTAATGAAATACAAAATGAAAATAAACAACAATGAAGAGAAGGACATAACAAGGGTATCAGACAAATACAGAGAGAGAAAAACAGAGAAAGAAATGACTGAGGAAATAGTAGAGAGAGAGACAAAGTATAAAATAGAGGTCAAAACAATGGTATACCTATGTACTTGCACAAATGCAAAAGCCAAGGGTGCAAAACCACGCGGAGGAGATGAAAGAGACAAAAGAAAAGTACATGGAATCGGAAAAAGGATAGAAAGTAAAAAAGAAAAAAAAAGGTAAGTGGACTGGTGAGCAAGGACAGAGAGACACAACGAGTAGGAAGGAGAAAGAGAAATGGAGAGATTCGGAGAAAGAGCTGGAGCTATAATAGGAACAAAAGAAATAATTACAGAAATACCTCAGGTAAAGTAATGAAGAAGAAGGGAGGAGGAGGAGGAGAAGGAGGACAAGGAGGAGAAGGACAAGGAGGAGAAGGATTAGAAGAAGAAAAAGAAAAAAAAAGGAAATGTCTGAAAAGTCCCTGACCCGTTCCTGGAGGTGGTTCAAGGAATTATGGGAGAGAAAAAAAGGAAAAAGAAATAGAGAAGTGTCTTATGAAGAGAGAAGGAAAAAGAGATAAAAGAGAAAGAGGGGAGAAGAAGGGAAAAAGGGAAGAGGAGGACAAGGAGGAGAAGGATTAGAAGAAGAAAAAGAAAAAAAAAGGAATTTCCTGAAAAGTCCCTGACCCGTTCCTGGAAGTGGTTCAAGGAATTATGGGAGAAAAAAAGGAAAAAGAAATAGAGAAGTGTCTTATGAAGAGAGAAGGAAAAAGAGATAAAAGAGAAAGAGGGGAGAAGAAGGGAAAAAGGGAGAGAAAGGGATAAAATCTAAGGGATGAATGTAGAGAGAGAGAGAAAGAGAGAGAGAGAGAGAGAGAGAGAGGGAGAGAAAGAACATGTTAAAATACTTAAAGCAACACAACAAGTAGGATTTCAAGAGCGTGTGTGTGTGAGAGAGAGAGAGAGAGAGGGGCTGATTGACATGTACTTGAAATGTTTATTTTCTGGTTGAATTTCTCTCTCTCTCTCTCCCCTTAATTCCTATATTTCTATTACCTACTCACACATGAACTTTCAAACTCTAATTCTCACGTTTGAATGTTCTTTTTTTTTTCGTTTTCAAGATCCTTCTGCCTCCCTGTCCCTAAATTCCTTTATTTCTATTACCTACTCACACATGAACTTTCAAACTCTAATTCTCACGTTTGAATGTTCTTTTTTTTCGTTTTCAAGATCCTTTTCTGCCTCCCTGTGGTACGCCTCCTTTAACTCTCTTCATTTCTCTTCCCCTCTTCTCCCCCTAGTTTATTTCTTTCTCATTCTTCCTCTCCCCTCAACCTTTCGATCTCTCCCACTCTTATCTTACTCGATAAAAGCAATAACACTTGAGAAAATTAAGCTATCAAAAGCTCTTCACTATACATGGAGAAATGGAGATCAATACATGGAGAAATTTAAGTACGTTTAAACCCTCCTTATTCTTGATTGTGTTTCTCATGGATTTTCCATTTGTGAATTCTACACATGGAGAATTTTCATGATTGCCAATTGCCAATTTGCCACAAATGCCCTTCGTTGATTAATATACATGGGTAATTAGCTAATTAGGTACGTCGTTAAATACCACATACAAAGATCTATCTGCCTCAGTGGTGTAGTGGTCAAGAGTCAAGATGTTTGTGGTAGGCCACAAAAACCACATAAAACGGAATTCGAAGCTAAATTTGATCTATTCTTGTAAATATGTAATACCGTAAAGTGCTTTTGTCTTGTCTCTACGAGTACATTCCTTAGAATCATGAATTTTTGAGAGAGAGAGAGAGAAAGAGAGAGAGAGAGAGAGAGGAGAGAGAATTGAATTGAATTGAATTGAATTGAATATATGATTTTTATTTTTCCAAAATTATTTACAATAAAAAGATCTCCTAAGATTCTGCAACCTTATTGGGGCTCCTCCTTTCCCTCCTTCTCTTCATTCACCAGCTCTTCTTCCTCCTCCTCCTCCTTCTCCTCCTCCTCCTCCTCCTCCTTGTTGTGCTTCTCAGAGGAAAGCTAAGCGAGAGAGAGACCAAACTTTCAAGTGGCAATATTTACATTGAAATTATACGGCGAAACTGAGATAGTTGAGATATTCACTCAAAACAAGAACAGATACAAGGGTGAGCTTAAGTTAGGGGGGAATAGAGAGGACATAAGTATAGAGAGAGAAAGGGAGAGGGAGCTGAGGGGAGGAGAAAAGCTTGAATTAAAGGAGGGGAAGAGAGAGGGGAGGTGGAGTGGATTTGAAAATTACCAGCTCTTCTTCCTCCTCCTCCTCCTCCTCCTCCTCCTCCTCCTTGTTGTGCTTCTCAGAGGAAAGCTAAGCGAGAGAGAGAACAAACTTTCAAGTGGCAATATTTACATTGAAATTATACGGCGAAACTGAGATAGTTGAGATATTCACTCAAAACAAGAACAGATATACGAGGATGAGCTTAAGTTAGGGGGGAATAGAGAGGACATAAGACAAGTATAGACAGAGAAAGGGAGAGGGAGCTGAGGGGAGGAGAAAAGCTTGAATTAAAGGAGGGGAAGAGAGAGGGGAGGTGGAGTGGATTTGAAAATTTTCCCAAGTAGTGTGAAATACATATGTATGTACACTGTTTGATAATTGGATGTTTGCGAGGTAAATTGTGCTCTCTTGTTGTGCTTGAGATGAAGCGAATTTGCTATTCCAATACAGGAGGGCTACAGAGGCGGAGTGATACAGGAGGGCAGTCTAGATTGAGGTAACATCAGAAAGTGGCACTTGAGAATGCAGAACGGAACCAAGCTAAATCAGAGGCGGAGTGATACAGGAGGGCAGTCTAGATTGAGGTAACATCAGAAAGTGGCACTTGAGAATGCAGAACGGAACCAAGCTAAATGTTGAACGGTCCCAACCGGGTTGAAAAAGTTTCCAATTTTTGGGAAAATTAGGCCAGCCTAGTTAGCTTAGTTGGTAGTGCGTCTGCCTTGTAAGCGCTAGGCCACGGGTTCGATTTCCGCCCGGGGCGGATTTTATCCTGATCGGATAAGGTTCGCCCTCGAAATGGCTGACTTTCTTCTATCCTGTCTTCCTTCTCTCTTCGATTTCGTGACGATAAGACCTTGGCAATTACAGTTCCCTCTATCAAACCTCTTTAAAAAAAATCAATTAACTACCTAGCTATCACTATCAGAATTAGAATCAGTCCCAAAAAAAGTATTTTTTGGTCCAAAACTGGCTGAAAAATTAAAACTGGCTGGTACAATTAAAATACATTTTTGGAAGCAATTTATAATCCAAAACAAAACAAGCCACATTAACTTTTCACTCCAAAATTTTCAACAGAAAAAAAAGTAATTGCACGAAAACACTATTTTTTCAAAATTTACAGCAATGCCACACCACTTCAACCGCAATGAGTTGAAGACCTACAACCACACTGTTGGGTCATCCACTATGAGGGGCCACATTAACTTTTCACTCCAAAATTTTCAACAGAAAAAAAAGTAATTGCACGAAAACACTATCTTTTCAAAATTTACAGCAATGCCACACCACTTCAACCGCAATGAGTTGAAGACCTACAACCACACTGTTGGGTCATCCACTATGAGGGAATCCACTCTCAATGAAGAGGGAGTTCTAGAAATCAGAGACGCCAACTGCTCTCGCCATGGTGATGTATCCGTCGAAGAACACGACAATGAAAGCAACATCCAAATCAGACGTAGTTCCAACAAAAACTTCAGACCAGTCTACGAGGTAACTGTCCCACCCGGTCAGACGTCTCCAATCTGTGTCCGTGTCAGTCCAGTGGTCGTCAACTCTTGTCCTGTCCACTCTACTGGAAACAACACCAACGGGCTTCTTTAAAAACAAACCTTTCTGGGCAACGGGCCAACTTTATCCTAATCAGATAAGGTTCGTTCTCGGAACGGCTCTCTTTCTCCTATCCTGTCCTTCTCTCTTCGATTTCATAACGATAAGACCTCGCTTGTTTCCTCCTTCACAATGTGAGGGTTGATGGCAGTATTAAGACATGCAAGATGCAATATCAACTCGAAATTCCTGCACTATCTGAGGGTGACTGGGTGCCCCCCCTATTTACTAATTTCCCTCTAGTGTACTTTTTCCCTTCTAGTTTGCCCTCCTGTGTTCTCTTTTCCCTTCTACTTTCCGATCCCGTGTACTTTTTCCTTTCTAATTTGCCCTCCTCTGTACTTTTTCCCTTCTAGTTTGCCCTCCTGTGTACTTTTTCCCTACTAATTTCCCCTAGTGTACTTTTTCCCTTCTAGTTTGCCCTCCTGTGTACTTTTTCCCTACTAATTTGCCCTCCTGTGTACTTTTTCCCTTCTAATTTCCCTCTAGTTTACTTTTTTCCTTCTAGTTTGCCCTCCTGTGTACTTTTTCCTTTCTAATTTCTCTCTAGTGTACTTTTTCCCTTCTAATTTCCCCTCCTGTGTACTTTTTCCCTTCTAATTTCCCCTCCTGTGTACTTTTTCCCTTCTAATTTCCCCTCCTGTGTACTTTTTCCCCTCTAATTTCCCCGTCCTGCCTTCATTTTCCTTCCTAAGCGCCCTGTTTTCCCCCTACGCCCCCACACGCCCCCTCTCCTCGCGCCGTGCTGCGTTGAAGTAATTGAAATGTAACGTCGTATTTTCCAAATGAGATTATGTTTTTCAATTATAAACACAAATAATGAAAGTGGAAGAACATGAGCGAGGGAGCTAAGGTGGGATCAACCGGAATACAAAGGGATATTTCGAGGCAGGAGGGAGAAACAGAGAGAAGGCCAAGGAAGTCAATTTTCCCGTTTTCCCATTTGGTTATTAGGAGTGCTGATGGTAGGAGGATATTGTTATTAGAGGAATTTTATGAGAATGTGTCTAGGGGAAATACAAAATTCTCATTTCGGATTTCCCTTCTGCTTTCTCTCTGCCAGGGACAAACCTTGATGAAACCCTTTCCTAATGCTTGTACAGAAATTGATGTCAAAAGTAGGATAAACCCTTCCAGTCGTCAGTTCTTGTCGGGCTTTTTTCTAATAATTTTCAAATTGTTTGACTAATTGATTGGGATTTTTTCCCTTTTGTTCCGTTTCTATTATTTTAGAATTTAATTGGAAAAAAGGGTTTCTTGTTTCTTTCAAAGTGGGAAATGGATGGAAATTTGAATTTGAATTGACAACTTGTTCGTGTAGCTTTCAGCGTCTGTTTACAATTCAAGCTGCCCAAAGACTCTACTCTAAGGCGTCTATAGGTAGTAAGCTATCTAGCTTTCATATGTACCAGTACCTAAGTACCTACAGGAAAATGCTTTCAGAACTAGCGTTAATTAGATGATACTCGTCTATGTAGCTGTGAGACTCTAAGGCGTCTACATATAGGTAGTAAGCTATCTAGCTTTCATATGTACCAGTACCTAAGTACCTACAGGAAAATGCTTTCAGAACTAGCGTTAATTAGATGACAAAATTTTAGACCATGCTTGCTTAAATAGTTTATTTACCTTTACTAAAAGCCTCAAAGTCTACACTTTTGGCGAAATAGAGTTTTCCTTATTTCACTGGAAATCTGTAATATTACAAGTTATAATTGGTTCTTTATTTTCACACAGTAATTAAGTTTCGCGTAAAAATTGTAATTAGGTCAGCAGAAAAGATGGAAGGGTATTGTGTGAGTAAAATTCTTCTCTATTCACTTGTTGTACACGGTAGTATTAAAACCACTTAATAGTCCCTGTGTGTAATGCTGGTCCCGTAGATTAAAAGCAGTAGATACAGTAACCATACAAAAAGCTGCCCATCCAATTCAATTGGAGGGGTTGGTTCCGGAAAACCCAAAGTCCACTTTTGGCGAAATAGAGTTTTGCTTATTTCACTGGAAATCTGTAGGTAATGTTACAAGTTATAATTAGTTCTTTATTTTCACACAGTAATTAAGTTTCGTGTAAAAATTGTAAGTAGGTCAGCAGAAAAGATAGAAGGGTGTTGTGTGAGTAAAATCCTTCTCTTTTCACTTGTTGGACACGGTAGTATTAAAACCACTTAATAGTCCCTGTGTGTAATGCTGGTCCCGTAGATTAAAAGCAGTAGATACAGTAGGTAACCATACAAAGATAGGGAAAGTCATACACCAACCATTACGACAATTAGGGGTACGGCTTTTGGGATTCATTTGCAAAAAAAAAAACCCTCTATCAAACGTCTTTTCATATTTTTTTCTTTTTTTTTCTGGACGGGAAATGCCCCAAATATTTTCACAACCATTCAGATTATCCATGTTTGACTGTAGTATAACATGAGATATGAAGGGGAGGGGGGAATAGATACACATTGGAGAGAGGGGAGGGGGTGGGGTACGCAAGCGACATTATTTAGTTCGTGACGAGACTGCAGGTTTTTCGCGTCTTTCTCTCTCTCTCTCTCTCTCCCCCCTCTCTGTTTCTCTCTCTCTCTCATTGAGGATATACGGCCGGGATAATACGACGTAATACGAGAAGGGGAGGGGGTGGGGTACGCAAGCGACATTATTTAGTTCGTGACGAGACTGCAGGTTTTTCGCGTCTTTCTCTCTCTCTCTCTCTCTCTCTCCCCCCTCTCTGTTTCTCTCTCTCTCTCATTGAGGATATACGGCCGGGATAATACGACGTAATACGAGAGAAATTTGTACCAAATGAGTGAGAGAGAGAGAGAGAGACCGAGAGTAAGAGAGAGAAATAGAGAATGAAAGTCCTCAGAGAGAGGGAATTCACAAATTGAGAGAGAGAAAGAGAGAGAGAAACAGAGAAGGAACAAGAGTGAAAGAGAGAGTTTGATAACTTTTTTGAGAAGGGAGACAGAGAGTCCAATAGGATGGGGAGAGAGAGAGAGAGAGAGAGAGAGAGAGAGAGAGAGAGGAACAAAGTGAGGTCAGAAATGAGATTATACCTCATAGAAATGGGACAGATCCCATATTATCCTAATACGTAATGCTATCCCACATTATCCCAATACAGTAATGCTATCCCACATTATCCCAATACAGTAAAGCTATCCCACAAGGTGCGTGAAGTTAGCACCACAACTTTTGCTGCGAATTTGTACCAAAGCCCATCATTTAGTACCCATTTTGTTCCATCAAACCAAAAAAAAAGGGTTTCTTGTTTCTTTCAAAGTGGGAAATGGATGTTGTTCGTGTAGCTTTCAGCGTCTGTTTACAATTCGAGCTGTCCATCCAATTCAATTGGAGGGGTTGGTTTCAGAAAACTCAAAGTCTACAAAAAGTTTGTTCAAAATCGCTTTCCGATTTCCGTCAGTTCTTTAAGTCTTTCAGCTTTTCAAGAGTTCCTCTTTATCGTCTTCCTTCCTCTCGTTTCAAAAGTGAATCCTGAATCCCGACCTGTACGCAGGAATGGGGATGAAGTGATTATTGTAGAGTGTTATAGAAAGTTTAACATATTGGGACTTTGAAAAAGTTACTTGGTGCTAAATCCTGTGTGGGGAAACTTAAATTAAATGTAGGTAGGTAGGTGCAAACATACTTCGCGTATTTTCCTCCTTGGAATTTCCAAAGACTTTCTACTTTCTAAATTTAGTTAAAAATCTTTTTTTTATAGACCAGGGTTCACTACAACTTGTCATTTATTTGGTCCTAAGCCTCTCTTGATGGTACCCAATTGATATTGGATAAAATGTCCCACCCACAAAAACTGTACCTATCCATCGGATTAGAAATTTCTATTTGAAAACACACGTGTAAGATTTTATGCAACAAGTCTCCAACTTCGGTGCCTCCGGATGTTTTGATAGAAATGATAAATCACCTCATTATAAGAATCACATATCACAAACTTGAACTTTTGTCGATGGAATTCCGAGGTATTAGATCGTAGGATATCTTCATTAGGCAGGCAGTTAGGTGAGTTGATAGATACCTGTATAAGGACTGGCAACCGTATACTTTTTTGGTGTGTCCGATTTCACATGGCCAAGCCACAAGCATTCAGCGAGATTTTAAGTGAAAGCAATGTTTAGCTATTACGTTTTTTCATAGGATACTAAGTATTAACTATTTAGATGCTATTCGCAGTATAATCTCCTTCAGTAACTGTTTCAGTAAAGTTAAATCACGAAGCTGTTTTATGGTCTCCGCCTTGATATTTTTTATTACCCCCCTGTTACTCCATTACAATGAAAACTTTTCCGAAATTCTATACGATTGTTGTACCTGAGACTTCAACAGTAGCCCTTGGTCTTGAGTAGCATTTGGACTAGAAGCGTTGACAGCGTCGACCTCACGAATTATTGTAGCGAGCTGAACCGCGTGAGGAGCCACCTACCAAAGATAAACAGGAAGACGAGGAGACTAACTACTGTCCTGCCTATGATTATCTCACATTCAATCAGTTCCGGGAGATCATACAACCATCTATTTCTATCCCTGTCTTTCCTCTCTCCCTCTCCCTCTCTCTTTCTCCATCTATTTCTATCCCTGTCTTTCCTCTCCCCTCTCCCTCCATCTCTCTTTATTTTTATCTCTCTTCGACCTATATCTGTTTCGCTTCTCCACTGATAAGATTGTTTGAAGTGGTCTGATTTTGTCAGTGAAGAACTTGGTGAGTACAAGTCAATCAGTGAAAATCAGGATTTTTTTTAGTTCAAAAAGAATGAATCATTGTCGTTGTAAATTTGAGACTATAAGGGGGGGAACTTTTTGAAGATACTTCCAAGTTAATGAAGCATTTATAATACCTACCTATACAAACATTTCTGATTCTGATTCAAAAATCTATGTGCCGGCGCGAACGACCTTCCTAAAAGTGTTAAAGCGCCTAATTCTAATATATACATATATACACACATATATATATGCAAGCATAGAAGGACCTAATGGCCAATTTTCTTTTTTAGTCCATCATAAGAAAACTAGACCTTTAAGACTAATTCTAGGGGTGACGAGAATATCAGTCTCAATCTCTCCCAGACAGTCCCAGTTTAATCCACTCCAATTCCGGCCCTGGATCGAAAAGGCTATCTGATTCAAAAATCTATGTGCCGGTGCGAACGACCTTCCTAAAAGTGTTAAAGCGCCTAATTCGAATATATATACACACATATATATATGCAAGCATAGAAGGACCTAATGGCCAATTTTCTTTTTTAGTCCACCATAAGAAAACTAGACCTTTAAGACTAATCCTAGGGGTGACGAGAATATCAGTCTCAATCTCTCCCAGACAGTCCCAGTTTAATCCACTCCAATTCCGGCCCTGGATCGAAAAGGCTAAGCTTTTGTTAATTTCTCGGATTGCTCGTCTCCTCTTTCTCCTTCTACAGCTCCTCCTTATTTACCGCGTACCACCCCCAATATTTACCTCATTCCGGATAATAAAGTGTCCCTCATAGTCCCTAGCCCTAGAAGATCAAAATCAGACTGTCCAGCTGAAGGTAAGTTTCTTCCAACATAATATTAAGTCTTTAGAATTTGCAGCACTCATGTCCACTATTGGCTCCGTTCTTCTTAAGTACCGTCTCCATTGAGGATTGCGGAGGTTGGCTATCATCATTGCTATCTTTCAAGCCGGCTCGAAACCAAGTGGGATGACGCAATATTAAACCATTTCAATCCATTACTCATAGAGTCAGGAATCGTTTTGGCTCTGTTGCCAATGTGTTATCTCATCTATAAAGCATGCAAAGGCAAAGGAATGACTTCTTCAAGCCAAATTGACATATCAAATAAGCTTGGATCTATCACTTCAAGTCAAATAGACCGATCAATAGGCTTGGATCAGATTAATACTAAATAAATAAATGCCGTTTCTTTGTGTTATTATATCACATATCACAACCTTGGTGCCCACTGCAGTATTGTAGGATTTTCCAAATATCTCAATAATCCAGAGCCCCATGTTTACCTACCATGCTGGCACCGAGTCCAAGGCGAGCCTCATCTGTAAAGTATACAAAGGCAAAGGAATGACTTCTTCAAGCCAAATTGACATGTCAAATAAGCTTGGATCTATGACTTCTTCAAGTCAAATAGACCGATCAATAGGCTTGGATTAGATCAATACTAAATAAATAAATGCCGTTTCTTTGTGTTATTATATCACATATCACGACCTTGGCACTCACTGCAGTATTGTAGGATTTTCCAAATATCTCAATAATCCAGAGCCCCATGTTTACCTACCATGCTGGCACCGAGTCCAAGGCGAGCGTAGTGACCACTACACTATGGGAGGCTGAGGCATCAGATCAATAAGAACTTAGAATGCTTAGATCAACGGAAAGAGTTCCTCGCCAATCCGCCATCCTTCAATTAATCACAGATGTGTGTAATCCAAGTTTGTTTATTGAAGCGTGCATTGTGTCGTTTCCACAGCTTGTGTTGGTTTCTTTGGTTTATACTCTCATAACTTTTGATATAGGTTTGGTGAGCATAGCGTTGAAGGTCATCTGGTTGTTTGGCTCAGAGCTTGATATCTTGGTATCCACCCTGGCTCTCCCACCATGTTGATTCAATGTTGTGAAGAGCTAACAGTGGTGGATCTTACACACAATGTAGAATCACCTGACAATGCAGGTATTAACAGAGTGGGAGTGGATGCATAGTGGTTGCACAGGCATATTGAGACAGCTTAGACAAGAGGTTTGAATAATAGTGTACGAATGTGAGGTGAGACTGAAGTATTTTACTACGTTACCGCCTAACGGTATAATATTCTAGTTGTGAGTTGCTGATCAGCCGTAGTTCGAACCTACATATTATCTTCTTACCGTTTCCAACTTCTAATCTACTCCAAATGGTGAATGTCAAAGGCTTTAACATAGTCTGATCAAGAAGTACATATACTCAAAGCTATCAACTTGTTTGGCAAAAGCTTCCAAGATGCCAGCCACGTATGCAATGTCCTGTCAAACAAAACATTAATAACCTCCTACCCAATATGATCAGACTTTCACGACACCTGTAGAGTCATTTCAAGAAATGTCACGAGTATGTTGTGTGTCCTCTTTATAAAAGCTGAACCTTGAAACCTTTATAAAGCTTTTGAGATATTCATGAATGTTCTTCGTGACCTTTTTTTCTCTCCAACAGTTGAGCACTTATCTTTATGTGCACCATGTTGTGCCTTTTCCTTTCAAATGTCTGCCTGCATCATCCCCTAGCTTTATAAACACACTTGAGGTAATGTTTGCACTTTCCACTCACCTTTTTCCTAATGCCTCCTACTCGTCTATTGAACCGTCTGAGGAGCCACCTACCAAAGATAAACAGGAAGACGAGGAGACTAACTACTGCCCTGCCTATGATTATCTCACATTCAATCAGTTCCGGGAGATCATACAACTCTTCAAGCTTCCCTTCAAACATTTCTTCCGCTTCTTGTTCCTGTTGCTGTTCACAATCCTGTATTTCCTCGTGGTATTCTGTCTGTTTCTCTGCCTGATTGATCAACTGAGAATCGGGTTTCAATCAGGGGAAGTCATCATAGCGTCTCCTGATGAAACAGGCCCTATGCCGGACAGAAGTATTTGGGATATACTCCAACCAAAGGCCACTGACTTGTGGAGACAATGTTAGGAGGGGCACTGTGGGTCTTGTAGGTATAATGGTTTTTAGCTTCCCCTTTGAGATTATAACCCCACGCCCCTGCAATAAAGGTAGCAACAAATATCCCAAGTTCCTAAGTACATTGTATACGACTATTGTTGCCGCGTAATTATTTTATCCTGCATTATTTATTTTTGTTATATTTTATTTCTGTTATATTTCATTTATTTTATTGTTCTATTATGTTGAGTTAAACTTTATGAAAGTAGTTAGTTATGCATTATTTTGTAACACAATATTGTAGCGGGTTTTACAATGACCATACTCTGTTGGTGCTCATGGACTTTTGTTTCATATTGTTGCTTATACATTGTTTAATATTGTTCCTTTCGGACGGTAATACATTTATTGTTGCTTTTAGACTTTAATGGTATTTATGTTCGAGTGTATAATGGATTGTGTAATACAGTCTCTCCGTTCTGAGAACAATTTGTTGAAATATTCTGTATACAACAGCGAGAGATTATTAAATAAAATGTGGGTGGGAGGCTGAAGAACGCTTAGAAGCTGTAGAGAGAACAGGGCCTCAGCGGGCCCTTCAAAGGCCGAATAAGGCGTACAATTCCAATAAGATCTAAAAAGGTCTTGGATTTTTCCCCCCTCCAAAAGATTTGTTAGGGGAAACTGTAAACCCAATAACGGTAACAGAGTTCTTATAGGCCCGAAATCGAAGACCGAAGGAGCACACAATGAGAGCAATCCAGCCGTTGTGAGAACGAACCTTCACTGTGTAGGATAAATTTTGTCCCGGGCGAGAATCGAAGCAGGAGAGATCTGTATGTTCGGAAGAAAAAAAAGCGATAAAAGATAAAACTTAGAACTTAACTGATAACTGGAAGAGATCGAAATCCCACTTCTTAACGTTAAGAAAAGATCAAAATCCCACTTCTTAACGTTAAGAAAAGATCAAAATCCCACTTCTTAACGTTAAGAAAAGATCAAAATCCCACTTCTTAACGTTAAGAAAAGATCAAAATCCCACTTCTTAACGTTAAGAAAAGATCAAAATCCCACTTCTTAACGTTAAGAAAAGATCAAAATCCCACTTCTTAACGTTAAGAAAAGATCAAAATCCCACTTCTTAACGTTAAGAAAAGATCAAAATCCCACTTCTTAACGTTAAGAAAAGATCAAAATCCCACTTCTTAACGTTAAGAAAAGATCAAAATCCCACTTCTTAACGTTAAGAAAAGATCAAAATCCCACTTCTTAACGTTAAGAAAAGATCAAAATCCCACTTCTTAACGTTAAGAAAAGATCAAAATCCCACTTCTTAACGTTAAGAAAAGATCAAAATCCCACTTCTTAACGTTAAGAAAAGATCAAAATCCCACTTCTTAACGTTAAGAAAAGATCAAAATCCCACTTCTTAACGTTAAGAAAAGATCAAAATCCCACTTCTTAACGTTAAGAAAAGATCAAAATCCCACTTCTTAACGTTAAGAAAAGATCAAAATCCCACTTCTTAACGTTAAGAAAAGATCAAAATCCCACTTCTTAACGTTAAGAAAAGATCAAAATCCCACTTCTTAACGTTAAGAAAAGATCAAAATCCTAGGTATAATTATAATTACCTTGCATCTACTCATATGCAGTTAAGTACACAAGATCAAGTACCTACATGGGCAAATTAAGCTGATGTTCTTGTTCAGCTAAGTAAGTATACCTATATACCTACGTTACGTTGGTGGGGTTCATTCTTAATTGAATCTAAACAAAATAAACTTATACTGATAGGTATTATCCATGCCTAACCTGATGTAAAAAATACCGTGACGGGGAAAAAGGTAAAGAAAGTGTTTTTAATACACCTGAGCCTTCACAGCCTTCAGTTTGGTACAGCTTGATAGTCGAGAAAATCGTTTAACTGCTGCTAGACTGTCATAAAAATCAACGTTAATAATGATAGATGTGAAATATGGAAGGAAGCCCAGACAGGAAAGAGTGAAAGGCAAGTAAGGATTATGAAAAAGAAAAAAGATAAAAAAACTGAAGCGAAAAGTAGGTAGGTAGGTAGGTAGGTACACATTATTAAACTAATAATAATAAAAAAAAAGTATGAGAGAAGTTTTAAAAAAATACAGAGAACGCAGCTAGAGAATTTTCCAGTTCATAAAAAACCATTGTCACAAGCTTTCCAGGCAATATCACAAACGCGATGGAAAAAAATCTGGGCCCGTTAATGTTGGTTGATACAAAAGGCTGAAACACTATATTGAATTCTTCCTTTGAAGAATGGAACGGCAGTTTTTTACTGCTTTCTAATGGAAGATATGGGGACCGTGTATATTTGTATAATAGGTACTTCCTATCAGAGAGGCTGCAGGCTCGATCTTCGGAGTCAATTTTAAGAGCTTCCTGCGAGAATTTCATTGGCGGACAAATCCCAGGTCTACGAAATCATTTTAAAAGTAGTTTAAAATGTTTCTATTTAATACAAATACATATTTCCGCCCGGGGTGCCCCCGCTCTATGAAAATAATTCGACACCTCAAATTCCACTCACTTCAAAGAAAATTCCAATTATGAATGGACAGCTTAATCTGACTTCAAAACAGGTGGGTAACCTTCACGAACTTCACAGAGCTCACATGTTTCATCATAATTATTATGTAAAGACTAACTTCTAATAGCATGTGTCATCCTTCGAAATAACTTTGAACTTTACAAGTCATTTTTCTCCCCACAACTCATTTCCAAAGTATGCTAGACTTGTATATTATGTCGTTCTATGTACCTACTAACTATATATAATGTATTTTCCATGACTCTAATGATGTAAACTTGTAAAGGAATGTTGGAGATTTTTTTTTAATAGCATAAATGATGATCTCACATTTGTTAACATTGAACTGGACCTCAGAAGGTTCCTAAAGGTAGATACCGCTGGAACTGCTGGAAGGCCAAATTCCATACGGACTGGTAATATTGTGCACCAAGTGGGTTTAAACCCAGGAAAGTCCAGGTTAATGACCTTGAAAAAAAAAACATTTATGACCTTCAAAACTATTCAAAATTCCGTAAAATTAAAGGAAAAACTAAGTATGAATGTATGCAGTAGGTATTTAACTGCAGTGCAGTTACTGGAGCAATCTGGGGGCAATACATAAACAAGAAACAAGGGGACTGATACAGTTCGAACACCAGCAGTAGGTAACATAAAATAATTGAGTAGCCGGAAGACCATTTGTAAGCCCAATATCGAACAAATTACTTTTAACTCTCTTGAAAAGATAGTTACTACATAAATAGGTACAAACAAATAAGAGTTAGCTCCTTCAGAACTAGAGAGAAATGTCAGCAGCCAAATTCCTGCTCAATAGTAGGTTGCCTCACGGACAAAAGATACCAATACATTACAAGAGAAGATAGGTACTTCTTGCTCTACACCATGAACCCATGAGGAAATACTCATAAAAGATAGAAGGCTAGATATAGGTATACTATTCAAGTTTAAGTAGACAGAGGTAGGTATTTACCTCTTTTCATGCCAAAAGAAATAATACCCAATCTTGTTATGTAAATTGGAAAATATTATTTTCCTATTTATTTATACAACCTCCTGCCCCAGCACCATCCAAGTGTATAGGTCTAACCTTTCCACAAGCATATCAGAATCCCACCTGATCCCCAAGGTACAGGTATTGAGATAGGAAAACAGAAAAAGGAATGGGAGCCAGGGAATAAAACAGCATTAATATTCATAATGGAAATTTGTTCTCCACAAATAGAGAGGCACCTCTGGAAAAATCCCTTCAGAAAAAACAGTCTGGTGTGAACATCACGCGACTTTCTATACGCGCATTACAGAAGTGTGAAAAATGGCAAATCCAAAATTTTCGAACCAATACAAGAGAAGATAGGTACCTACTTCTTGCTCCACACCATGAACCCATGAGGAAATACTCATAGAAGATAGAAGGCTATACTATTCGAGTTTAAGTAGACGAGGTAGGTATTTACCTCTTTTCATGCCAAAAGAAATAATATCCAATCTTGTTATGTATATTAGAAAATATTATTTTCCTATTTATTTATACAACCTCCTGCCCCAGCACCATCCAAGTGTATAGGTCTAACCTTTCCACAAGCATATCAGAATCCCACCTGATCCCCAAGGCACAGGTATTGAGATGGGAAAACAGAAAAAGGAATGGGAGAGCCAGGGAATAAAACAGCATTAATATTCATAATGGAAATTTGTTCTCCACAAATAGAGAGGAACCTCTGGAAAAATCCCTTTAGAAAAAACAGTCTGGTGTGAACATCACGCGACTTTCTATACGCGCATTACAGAAGTGTGAAAAATGGCAAATCCAAAATTTTCGAACTCGATATTTCGACCGCTGGAAAAAATGTCGAATTTTCGAAAATCTTCCCCTACTTTTTACATGCTAAGGATGCCCTTCCAAACGCTTAACCCCTATATCAGGGCGTCACTAAATAGTTGTCAATGTTGTTGGCATGACAGAGCTGCTATAAATATTATCAGCTTGACCCTTTAGTGACCAGTAAAGCTGGAACAAAATTTTCATGTAAATTTCCATCTTTAAGTGTCCTGGAGCGGGAACGATGCCCTTCCAAACGCTTAACCCATATTTCAGGGCGTCACTAAATAGTTGTCAATGTTGTTGGCATGACAGAGCTGCTATAAGTATTATCAGCTTGACCCTTTAGTGACCAGTAAAGCTGGAACAAAATTTTCATGTAAATTTCCATCTTTAAGTGTCCTGGAGCGGGAACTAATACCAACAGCCGCCCATTTTGGATACCGACACTGACCAAGGAGCCGCCCATTCTGAAACAGTCCTTCTTTGGATTTGTCTGCATGCCTGTTGTCTGCTGCCGCTCATTCTGAGTATACAGACACAGGAGACAGGTTCCATGGAGCCGCCCATTCTGAAACAGTCCTTCTTTGGATTTGTCTGCATGTCTGTTGTCTGCTGCCGCTCATTCTGAATACAGACACAGCAGACAGGTTCCATGGAGCCGCCCATTCTGGGAACAGTCGCTCCATGGAGGAGTTCCATTAGTCGCCTTCTACGACAGGGAGGAAAAACCCCGAGGTCCTATTCTTTTTCCAGTAAGCAGTTTACTAACCGGCCCGGGAACCACACGGGTAGAAAAATTTAACAGAAAGTAAAAAACAGGAGAAAAACAACACAAACACATAACAAACCCGACTGAGAGTGGAAAAAAATATAAAAATACAGGAATCCAAGCAATTGAAGAATAATACCTACCAGGGGTACCCTACTCCCCACTTCTCCTGTACCTACAGGAGAAGGATGAGGTGAAATGTGAAATATTTCACAAATTTTTTAACCCCTCCCTTTTTCTCCCGAGGGATGAGAAAAAAAGCAAAGTAGAAAGGGAACAAAAAATAACACAAACGAGCGAATTTTCTTCCCTCGCGGTTTTTTGTTCTGGGAAAGTGGAAGGTGGCAGGTTTGAGGTAAAATTCAAATTATGAGAAAATCTATTCAATTTATTAATGATAAACAATATTTAGATAGGTGGATACGTATTAGAGGGGGAATGTGATAGGTCAGTGAATTTCGAAACTAAAAAAACCCAAGATCTCGGACCCTTTCGAGGCCACAATTTTATGAGATAATTCCCCTAAATAGGTATGTTACTAAAAGCATTCTTGTGTGATGTGATACTTTCTATGAACGGTTTTATATTGGGCTGCAATTCCTACCTATGCAATATCCGGCTCAGAAAAATTACCTATATCTTTGCTCTTTAGGTAAGGTGGGTTAAGATCACTTCTCTACTCAGCTAAAATTTCTATGCAGAAAGAAATCGATATCCAAAAAAATGTTCCATATTCTCCTCTTTCTGTTTTATTCTCGTGTACCCACCACTAGTTTGTGTTAACTTGTACCTCTTGTAGCAGCTATTTATAGTCCACTGGGTTCGAATCTCGTATCATTCTATTAATTCACCATACACTGAATGCCTTGGGTACATTGAATCGATATAGGTACATGCCTATTAACATTAGATCCTTCAAATGGAATGATGGATAAGTTAGTATCGTCTAAGCAAGCATGAGTGCTTGATTCATCGATCATTGCCACAATATCATCAGTCACTCTTGTGTGTTTATAACACCAGCTGTGTATTAGCGGTGTTGTTTGCTAGTCTAGATCATTACGATCTTCTGAAGACAATTATGGTGTATGGTTATTGTTCATTTTCCTTTCACCTTCCCTCGCGGTTTTTTGTTCTGGGAAAGTGGAAGGTGGCAGGTTCGAGGTAAAATTCAAATTATGAGAAAATCTCTTCAATTTATTAATGATAAACAATATTTAGATAGGTGGATACGTATTAGAGGGGAATGTGATAGTTCAGTGAATTTCGAAACTAAAAAAACCCAAGATCTCGGACCCTTTCGAGGCCACAATTTTATGAGATAATTCCCCTAAATAGGTATGTATAGCTACCCATTGAAGTAGGGCCAGCGCCAGCCGCTAAGTAAGAGTAAGCCTTCTGTCTCTGTGACCTGATTAGATCTTTTGTGAACTTCCCTTTATTTTTACCCAAAGAGCTCCTGAATTTTGATATGTATCCTTTAGGCTATGGTTCTTTTAGGACTGATTTCTTTGACTTCCTTACTTCCTTAGGTGTTACAACTTACAATCATCTTTGAAAATAAGACTTTATACTCTCGTAACTTTTGATATAGGTTTGGTGAGCATAGCGTTGAAGGTCATCTGGTTGGTTGGCTCAGAGCTTGATATCTTGGTATCCACCCTGGCTCTCCCACCATGTTGATTCAATGTTGTGAAGAGCTAACAGTGGTGGATCTTACACACAATGTGGAATCACCTGACAATGCAGGTATTAACAGAGTGGGAGTGGATGCATAGTGGTTGCACAGGCATATTGAGACAGCTTACACAAGAGGTTTGAATATTAGTGTACGAATGTGAGGTGAGACTGAAGTATTTTACTACGTTACCGCCTAACGGTATAATATTCTAGCTGTGAGTTGCTAATCATCCGTAGTCGGCACGTACATACATATTATCGTCTTGAAGTTTCCAACTTCTAATCCACCCCAAATGCTGAATATTAAATTCTTTAACATAGTCTAATCTGCATCGTAGGTATTGATATCATTTTTTTCCTATAGATTTTATAGAAATGTGTAATATTAGGTGTACGAGTACGAGTGCCTATGTACCTCGCACACATACAAAGGACTTAAAGCTATCAACTTGTTTGGCAAAAACCTCCAAGATGCCAGCCACGTATGCAATGTCCTGTCAAACAAAACATTAATAACCTCCTACCCAATATGATCAGACTTTCACGGCACCTGTAGAGTCATTTCAAGAAATGTCACGAGTATGTTGTGTGTCCTCTTTATAAAAGCTGAACCTTGAAACCTTTATAAAGCTTTTGAGATATTCATGAATGTTCTTCGTGACCTTTTTTTCTCTCCAACAGTTGAGCACTTATCTTTATGTGCACCATGTTGTGCCTTTTCCTTTCAAATGTCTGCCTGCATCATCCCCTAGCTTTATAAACACACTTGAGGTAATGTTTGCACTTTCCACTCACCTTTTTCCTAATGCCTCCTACTCGTCTATGTAGCTGTGAGACTCTAAGGCGTCTACATATAGGTAGTAAGCTATCTAGCTTTCATATGTACCAGTACCTAAGTACCTACAGGAAAATGCTTTCAGAACTAGCGTTAATTAGATGACAAAATTTTAGACCATGCTTGCTTAAATAGTTTATTTACCTTTACTAAAAGCATTCTTGTGTGATGTGATACTTTCTATGAACGGTTTTATATTGGGCTGCAATTCCTACCTATGCAATATCCGGCTCAGAAAAATTACCTATATCTTTGCTCTTTAGGTAAGGTGGGTTAAGATCACTTCTCTACTCAGCTAAAATTTCTATGCAGAAAGAAATCGATATCCAAAAAAATGTTCCATATTCTCCTCTTTCTGTTTTATTCTCGTGTACCCACCACTAGTTTGTGTTAACTTGTACCTCTTGTAGCAGCTATTTATAGTCCACTGGGTTCGAATCTCGTATCATTCTATTAATTCACCATACACTGAATGCCTTGGGTACATTGAATCGATATAGGTACATGCCTATTAACATTAGATCCTTCAAATGGAATGATGGATAAGTTAGTATCGTCTAAGCAAGCATGAGTGCTTGATTCATCGATCATTGCCACAATATCATCAGTCACTCTTGTGTGTTTATAACACCAGCTGTGTATTAGCGGTGTTGTTTGCTAGTCTAGATCATTACGATCTTCTGAAGACAATTATGGTGTATGGTTATTGTTCATTTTCCTTTCAATTGAAAATTTCCTTGATTTCTTCTTTAGTAAATCTCTAATCGGTTCCTACTTTCACACCAGGTATCTTTGTGTTTATAGATTTTATAGGAATTGAGCTGAAATGGTTGGTAGTATTAGTATATGACTATCGAGTTTCTATTGAATGCCATCGGTTGCAAAGGGAAAGGACTTTTTTGACCATCGTTCTTCATAAATGTTCAATTGAGAATAAACGAAAATACTTTGAACTTTTCAGTTTCAGGTATTATTAAGGTAGATCCATTACCTATCATTATAAGTCTGACAGCTGCCAATAAAGTGTTGTTGGTGTTTTTTCTTTGATTTCCACGTTGAATGTGGTCATCCTTTAAGCTTTTACTGACATTTAGAACTGCATTTCCTATCCTAGCATATTTAGAACTGCATTTTCCTATCCTAGCAGGGTTAATTGAATTTTGACTTTGCTGGAAGTCCAGACTTCCAGAGTGGTTCTGGAAGAGCTTTCGTGATCGTCCAAACTTGGGTATAACAATATTAGCTGTGCTAAAACTTTTGTGACTTTAAAGTTGGGAAAAACTTTGAAAGCTTCGCTTTTTTCATCTTTCGATCACAGAGTGAAGAGGTGAAAAATACGAAACATGATTTTTCGAGTTTCTGTAATGTTTCAATTGGATTTCAAAGTTGTTTTGTCCCAAAATAGAAATAAGAACTCCTCGTAGAAAGATATTGGGAATGAGTATAATAACAATTTTAAGTACTTAAGTAGTTATAATTATAATTACCTAGCATCTACTAATATGCAGTTAAGTACACAAGATCAAGTGCCTACATGGGCAAATTAAGCTGATGTTCTTGTTCAGCTAAGTAAGTATACCTACATAGCTACATACATACCTACGTTACGTCGGTGGGGTTCATTCTTTATTGAATCTAAACAAAATAAACTTATACTGACAGGTATTATCCATGCCTAACCTGATGGAAAAAATACCGTGACGGGGAAAAAGGTAAAGAAAGTGTTTTTTAATACACCTGAGCCTTCACAGCCTTCAGTTTGATACAGCTTGATAGTCGAGAAAATCGTTCAACTGCTGCTAGACTGTCATAAAAATCAACGTTAATAATGATAGATGTGAAATATGGAAGGAAGCCCCAGACAGGAAAGAGTGAAAGGCAAGTAAGGATTATGAAAAAGAAAAAAAGATAAAAAAAACTGAAGCGAAAAGTAGGTAGGTAGGTATACATTATTAAACTAATAATAATAAAAAAAAGTATGAGAGAGGTATTAAAAAATCTGGTGTGAACATCACACGACTTTCCTTATCCTATTGAATAATGCTTATTTGAGTGTTCTTTTACCCTAACTTTTACACTTACATTTACCTACCTAGTCATTAGGTACCACCTAGGTATCTGCAGATGACTTTGTTACCGAATAACCTTGGACCCTAAACAAGGAAAAGTCAACCTTCATACATAGGTAAGGACTGAAATGGACTATCTACGAGTCAGTTCATAATGCATTATTACCTATTAAGTACCTACCACAATTGATTTATTAGACCGTATTTCTCATCACGTTCTAAGATTTGCCACGGGGGAACTTGTAATGATGGATTTTATTGATCATTTGAGATACAATGGTCTTGACTACTGGTCTCTTGTTACGAGTATGTAACATATGTAGATACATAGTTCACATGTACAGTCATTTCTGAGCAAGTGAGTATTTATCTGATTGTCATCACAATGTAAACATTTCCAAAGTCTACCAAGTGAATCATCAGGGGTTAATTAGGAGGTAACTTCAGAAATATTATAGAAATATTGAAAACAGAATAACTACCAACTTACATGAAGAAATTAACAAATAATACCTAGTTCGGGTGATGATTAAGATAGTAGGAATCATCATTGACGTAGGTATATAGTCTGTGGAATTTACACCTGTGTCCTGAGCATCCTTGAAATGCCTCTACAGTTTGTAATATATGGGAAGGTTTCAGACCCATGATAACGGAACCCCTAAGGGCCGTTCCAACGACAATTGGGAACGGGCTCTTAGCTTATGGGAGTTTCTATTCCTCTCCCTATTTCTTCATTTTTCCCCTTATTATTTCTCTATAAGCTGAATAAAAATTAAGTAGGCAATTAATTTCTCTATAAAATTAAGTAGATAGGTACCTACATGACTAAAGGGATTCTTTGGAAAATTGAGTATTACCAGGAAATCCAGGAATACCTGTGGAAACAGAGGAATAATGTTCAATCTTACCTTGTTGTGAGGATGAGTAGTGCACACAGCTCCCCAAATACAGCAGAGTGAGTAGGTAGTGGGTGAACATGATATCCGAAATGCTTCCTCGTGAATAATTTACATGATAAGTTGAATCACTCGATGGATTGCACTAGGCTTTACAAGCTCACAAGCACTGAACACATATCCTTTGGTCAAGATTTATGGGCTCTGTCTCTGTGACCTGATTAGATCTTTTGTGGATTTCCCTTTATTTTTACCCAAAAAGCTCCAGAATTTTGATATGTAAGCTTTAGGCTATGGTTCTTTTAGGACTGATTTCTTCGACTTCCTTAAGTGTCACAACTTACAATCATCCTTGAGAATAAGACCTTTATCAGTCTCCGAAATGCAGCACTTAAATATTAGGTAAGTACGTACTTACGTGTTGAACAATTTTGCCAAACTAGGAAAGTACTGAATGTTTGGCT
Source organism: Diaphorina citri (assembly GCF_000475195.1). Classification (NCBI taxonomy): domain Eukaryota; kingdom Metazoa; phylum Arthropoda; class Insecta; order Hemiptera; family Psyllidae; genus Diaphorina; species Diaphorina citri. The sequence continues at coordinate 143,542 of NW_007377649.1, forward strand.
GGGGACAAATTTCCCTGAGAAACATAAATTCCATAACCATACATATTACATAAAATACATACATAATACCTAGTATTGTACCATGAGATTACATTGCTCTACGACCATTACATATTTCATGACCATTACCATAGAAAGCAATACAAGGAGGTATGTACCTATTTTGATTTTTACAGACAGTTTATGCCTATAGGTAGGTACGTTATTAGGTACATTGGTATTGACTGACGACTGCCATCACTTCATAAGTGACAGTCACTAATGTATAATGTAACAAATAGCTATAATGTCACTTGATAGTCATAATATAACGCGTGCTCATATTCACAAAGAATATACCAAACAATTGCATTCAAACACTCGATAACTCCATGCAGAAAGGAAAATATTTCATTTAGAAAAAGAATCCATAATAGACAAGATTCCATTTCTATCAGAAGGTCAGCTTGTGTGCAGGGGAGGAAAAGAATGTCCATTCTTGTAGCTTTATACAATACGTAGTTTATACAATACCTACCTTACATTTACCTACCTAGTCATCAGGTATAGGTACCATCTATCTGCAGATGACTTTGTTACCGAACAACCTTGGACCCTAAACAAGGAAAAGTCAACCTTCATACATAAGAACTGAAATGGACTATCTACGAGTCAGTTCATAATGCATTATTACCTATTAAGTACCTACCACAATAAAATTGATTTATTAGACCGTATTTCTCATCACGTCCTAAGATTTGCCACGGGGGAACTTGTAATGATGGATTTTATTGATCATTTGAGATACAATGGTCTTGACTACTGGTCTCTTGTTACGAGTATGTAACATATGTAGATACATAGTTCACATGTACAGTCATTTCTGAGCAAGTGAGTATTTATCTGATTGTCATCACAATGTAAACATTTCCAAAGTCTACCAAGTGAATCATCAGGGGTTAATTAGGAGGTAACTTCAGAAATATTATAGAAATATTGAAAACAGAATAACTACCAACTTACATGAAGAAATTAACAAATAATACCTAGTTCGGGTGATGATTAAGATAGTAGGAATCATCATTGACGTAGGTATATAGTCTGTGGAATTTACACCTGTGTCCTGAGCATCCTTGAAATGCCTCTACAGTTTGTAATATATGGGAAGGTTTCAGACCCATGATAACGGAACCCCTAAGGGCCGTTCCAACGACAATTGGGAACGGGCTCTTAGCTTATGGGAGTTTCTATTCCTCTCCCTATTTCTTCATTTTTCCCCTTATTATTTCTCTATAAGCTGAATAAAAATTAAGTAGGCAATTAATTTCTCTATAAAATTAAGTAGATAGGTACCTACATGACTAAAGGGATTCTTTGGAAAATTGAGTATTACCAGGAAATCCAGGAATACCTGTGGAAACAGAGGAATAATGTTCAATCTTACCTTGTTGTGAGGATGAGTAGTGCACACAGCTCCCCAAATACAGCAGAGTGAGTAGGTAGTGGGTGAACATGATATCCGAAATGCTTCCTCGTGAATAATTTACATGATAAGTTGAATCACTCGATGGATTGCACTAGGCTTTACAAGCTCACAAGCACTGAACACATATCCTTTGGTCAAGATTTATGGGAAATTGTTAAATTCACAAAATCAGAATAATTTAGACAAAAATTTTCACCTAAATGGCTCTATTTATTTTATAAATGGGCTGGGAGGAAATGGGAAACCAAATTATACTACACTTATTATTTATACGTTAATTAGGTACCTACCTACTAGGGACCTACTGGATTCTCTAGATAGGTATTTTTAGGAGTTATTATTGTTAGGTAGGTAGATTATTAATGTAGGTAGGTATATTAGATAAAATTATAAAAATTGTAGGTACCTAATTACAGAAAGGTCGATTTAAAAAAATTCTACAATAGATGGATAAATCATTAACTTTTTATATATTTTCGGGAAAGTGATTTGAAAATGTTTAGATTTGTTATGAACGTAATACATCATGATTAGTAAAGTTAGGTACCTACGTACTTTAATATGATATTTATGATAGATATTATTTTTTTACTCGTAAAATACCTACATGTGCAGATACTTAAAGAAAACAAAGGTTTTCAAGTATATATTAGGAGTATGGGTATGGAGTACAATAGATAAATAGACACTTACCTACCCTACCTGGGAGTGTAGATATGAGATATTAATAACTATGTAGGTACAATATGTACACAAGTAGGTATCTATAAGTGTAAGATATGTAGGTAAAGTGTAGATTATGAAGTAGGTAGGTAGTAGGTACCTAACAATATAGGTAGGTACCGTAGATCGGGGTGAATTTAGTAAGGATCTATATTTCTGGAATAAAAAGGTTTATTTGAATAGTTAATGTAAATTAATCAAGGCATAAATATCAAGTAATTTCAGAAATATACGATTAGATCCCTAAGACTTTTTACTCGTTTTGCGATTACTTTACCCTCTGTGGCTCAATTCACCCCAGTGTACAGCACATCATCTCACAATACAAGGATCAATGTTATAGGTTAAACATACGTACCTACATTTCCTATAGGCAATTATAATTATCTGCAGTGGACTATGGAAAACATAATTTTCTTCAAGCTCGCCTAGTTACAAGGAAAAATTCCTCTGCTAATGGCTTCATGTGGTTATCGGGTGTTAATCTGACTGATCGATCTCTGGAGGGCAGACTTCTTGAAGGCAAAGTACGAACTGAATGTTAGAACATAGGTAGGTACCAGTGGGGGAGAGATAACATACCGTGTACCCTAACCACGTCCGTTAACTCCCTCTAATATGTCGTTTACGTGAAGTAGGTATCTACTTATAAGAAATGATAGATAGATAACCCATGAGATAGCCAGGTAGATTCGTATCTCAAATTCTCAACCCATCTTTAAGAGCTGTTTCCTACACCTAAGCCGCAAAGTGGGCTTTTTGTGTATGAGAGAGATAGGTATAAATTGATGTAGAATGTAGATATTCCAAGTTCTAAGATCTAGATGACCTATAGGTCCATATTTAGGTAGGTCCAGCACGCAAAAACTCCTCTCATCTAACCCTTCTCTACCACCTAACCAACCCTTAGAGCTACATTATTATGTGGTCAAATTCTCTAATAAATGAGAATAAAATTCCATACCTCGGATGGAATCGAACCCACGCCCTCCTGTTTACCAGGCGAGCGTCTTGACCACTACGCCACCAGGCAGGTTTTCTACCCCACGTGGTGGATTCTCTACGCCACTGGAATCAAGCACTCGGATCCGAATCAGAATATACTAGCACGATGACCATGAAATGGTATAAAAATAATACTGTTCCACTCAGGTATTGCCTCTGAACAAGAACCTATACGAGAAACCTCTTGGTATTAACTTTCACTTTTATACTGATTCACAATACCAAGTTTTATAATACCTGCCTTGGTCCTGCAGTACCTCTTACATTCAGACAGGCAGCAGGGCCGAATGTAGGATTCCGAGGCGGGGAGAGTAAGGGGGGACATCAGGGTGGGGGGAAGAGGGACAAGTCCTTGTAAACAAAACCTGAGGTTAAAATATAGCCTCCGAAGGGTAAAAATGCTTTGAAGACTGGTGAGTAAAACCAGTCAAAGGACTTTTTCTTATACAGAAAAATACTGTAAAAAATATTTTCTTTCAGATGTTTTCATAATAACCAGTTCAAAATAAACGAGGAAACATTTGATACGACTCGAGTCTCGACTCAAAAGGAGTCCTCGGAAGTAAAGGAACTTTTCTGTAATTCTGTCTCATCCTAGCAGTACAAATGAGGTACGTGGCCGCGGGTTGTGAATTCTGGTCTATTGGTAGGTCCTCTATATTGAGGATAATCATGAAACCTAGGTACCCCCTCATTATTCCAGTCCTGTTATTATCTGGCAAGGAACTTTAAAGACTCTTTGGTCTACAGAGCACAAACTCGTCGGATAATAGGTATTACCTACCGCCCTACCGCGAATGGGTGGGTAATTGTAGGACTAAACGAAGGAATTATAGTCGTTTTGAAAATGACATACCGAGCCACATAAGTACCTACCCTCGCGTCTACCGACCGTTATACCTCTGGGTGGTAATTGTAGGGCTAAGCGAATCTAAACGAAAGAATTATAGAGTCGTTTTTGAAAATGACATACCTAGCCACATAAATAGGTACCCTATATCCTATATTCAAGGTATAATCAAGGTGTGACAATGCTGTGGCATAAAAAACGTACGAAGCTACGAACGTACGAAGATAGGAACAATCAGTAAGGAAATGGTACTGATTTCAATAGGTACAAAGGAAGGAAGTAAAGAGTGAAGATAGAAGGTGGAATAAACTATTCGTACCTAAATACCTGTAGGTCTTTATAATTTAGGTATCTACCCATATTATTGGAACCATAATTGGTTGAAAAATGGTGAAATAGGGGAACAAATCTATGAATTTTACGGATCAAAAGCTCAAAAGCTTCACAAAGGCTACGAGATGTGTTGCATGTTGCATATCTATTGGGCTTTTTCGGGGATCGGAAGAATAGGAACAATCAGTAAGGAAATGGTACTGATTTCAAGACAAAGGAAGGAAGTAAAGAGTGAAGATAGAAGGTGGAATAAACTATTCGTACCTAAATACCTGTAGGTCTTTATAATTTAGGTCGGTAATTTAGGTATCGACCCATATTATTCGAACCATAAATTAGTTGAAAAATGGTGAAATAGCGGAACAAATCTATGAATGTTACGGATCAAAAGCTCAAAAGCTTCACAAAGGCTACGAGATGTGTTGCATGTTGCATATCTATTGGGCTTTTTCGGGCAATCATAAAAAATGCCTCCGGGCCTTTGCCCGTAAGTATTCTGGGACGCCAAGAGATCTGGTAGTATTCTGGGTAGGTTAAATCAGTTGAATGGTAGAGAGTAGACCTATTGTAGACCCCGGGACTCTCACAGTATAGGATCATAGGTTGTTTTCTAATAAGTAGGTATAAGGTATTGTAGGTACCTGTACTTACACCCAGGTGTAGGTATACCTAGGTACCTACATGAGAAATAATTTCTAATTTTTGAATGAGAAATTTTGGTCGTTAAAACTTTCAGTTATGTGCCTACCTAGATCTATTTGTACATTGTTCTTTCAAGTAAGTAGAGAGTAGACAATACCTAATATTCTTCATTCCTTGGGAACGCTAAGGATTACCTACTGGAAAGACTTGCAATAGCATAATTCATTAAGACAATACCTATTAATTAGAAGGTATGTGGTAAAGATATCAAGTTCATACATAAGTAAAGTAGGTATAGGTACGAAAAGAAAATGCCTTTCAACCTGTAAACTTTGCTTAACAAGTTATAGTAGGTATACGTTACGTGGTAAGGGGGATGTGTGTTTCTTCTTTCTTTCAGACTGAAAGTTTCAGTTGTACGATTTCACAGGACCATCAAATCCAACGTAGATTAGAAAGGGTAGATATAGTTATTGGTTGTAGGTAACCATCACAAATTTGTAGCCAAAAACAGGTGGGTTGTTTACCTACGTAAAATTAGCTCAATTTACAAGTCACGCTTGATGTTAAAGTAGACCTATTGTAGACCCCGGGATTCTCAGATTATAGGATCATAGGTTGTTTTCTAATAAGTAGGTATTGTAGGTTTGTACCAAGGTACCTATACCTAGGTGTACCTGTACCTACATGAGAAATAGTTTCTAATTTTTGAATGAGAAATTTTAGTCGTTAAAACTTTCAGTCTAAAGCAGGTACCTACCAACCTAGATTTATTTGTCGATTGTTCTTTCAAAAAAGTAGACAATACCTAATATTCTTCATTCCTTGGGAACGCTAAGGATTACCTACTGGAAAGACTATAATTCATTAGCAATAGCATAATTCATAAGGACAATACCTATTAATTAGAAGGTATGTGGTAAAGATGTTCACACATAAGTAAAGTAGGTAGGTACGAAAAGAAAATGCCTTTCAACCTGTAAACTTTGCTGAACAAGTTAGTAGGTATACGTTACGTGGTAAGGGGGATGTGTGTTTCTTCTTTCTTTCAGACTGAAAGTTTCAGTTGTAAGATTTCACAGGACCATAAAATCCAACGTAGATTAGAAAGGGTAGATAAAGTTATTGGTTGTAGGTAACCAGTAACCATCACAAATTTGTAGCCAAAAACAGGTGGGTTGTTTACCTACGTAAAATTAGCTCAATTTACAAGTCACGCTTGATTTTAAATTTATTGTTTCACAGATAAAATTACCTAAATTAGAGGTAAGCAATATTATAGGTATCTGCTCTGGCGAAATTATAAATTTTTAATATCATTGAGTAAACAAAAACTATCTCCCTACATAATTATTTTCTTAGATAAAAAATACCTAGGTACTAAGTTATTTAAAAAGCTTTGATTTATTTCAGGGATTATACCTATCGAAATTAACTGCCAGTCTCAAAAAGGACAATAGGTACCTTACGTAGAAAAAGTTAGATGGATAGGTAAAAGTATATTTACTAATAAAATTACCTACATAAATTCACAGGAAAATTTTCGAGCTTTTTTGAAAACAAAAAATTAACTTTTTTCTTTCGTTCGTAATTTTTCTCGTAACAGCACGGCACAAACACACTTCGAGATACTATAGTCGACTGAAGAGAAGAAGAAGGAGAAGGACGAAAGAGATGAGATGGTGGGGGGTTTCTCCCTTCTCTTCAGGTACCATACCATAGCCATCTCTGAGGTTTTTATTATCAGAACAATCAGGACTTTTTGTTTCGGTGCCATCAAAAATTTGATCTATGTAGGTTCGGTGGGGGGAGGGGGTAATTGGTTCCATTTTTTGGACCTTTTGTAGGCTATTAGGTATAGGCTCGAAAAAAGCTTTTCCTTTTTTTAACCAAATTTAAAAGCTATCATGATACAATCCTCGTATTATGTATACTCCTTGTTAGTTGAATAAGTGTATCCTTTATCCTAGCAGTTATTGTACCTACTAGCAGAAAAAAAAAAAAAAAAAAAAAAAAAAAAAAAAAAAAAAAAAAAAAAAAAAAAGGGAACTGTGACAGCTGAGGTGTTATCGTCCTGAAATCGAAGAAAGAAGGACAGGATAGAATAAAGTCAGCAGTTCCGAGATGAACCTTATCTCCTTAGGATGAAATCCGCCCGAGGCGGAAATTGAAATCACGACCTAGAGCCTAGAGCTTACAAAACAAGCGCTCTACCCTCTTAAGCTAACTAGGCTGGCCTGCAAGGACAGTTTTGTACGCTCTAAAAAAAAAAAAAAAGGAATTTCCCCTCTACCTTACAGTAAATTGAAATGGAGGTAGGTCTTGCGAAATTCCTGTGTGACATATAAAGAATAACATAAGTCAATTTAAAACTACAATCTTTCATCGTTATAATTATTTTACAATACATAAGTCAACATGCATCCTACTTATTTCCTTATGATAAACTAATATTTTTGTAATTTACAAGAAAAATAGATTAATCTACGTAAATTAAAATATAGGTACCTACATAGCTTTTATATTTATAATTAAAGGAAAAGAATGTGTCGAATACCATTTTGTAGAATCACATTTCAGGCCCGCAATCAGAATCGAACCCTCGACTACCGAAGCAGGTTGATCAGGTAACCTGTGGTTAAACGAGTTTAGTTTTAAGCTTATCCTTATCTTGATAGTATACTTAAGTGTATGAAAGAATTTGAAAGAGATGGCGAGAAAAATAGCGGGAGGAATGAGAGGAAGAGAGAGAGAGAGAGTAAGAGAGAGAGAGAGAGAGAGAGAGTAAGAGAGAGAGAGAGAGAGAGAGAGAGAAAAGGCGTGAATAAATTTCAAAAAGTTGCATTAGAACTTCTGGTCAAGATAAAATTGAGGCTTAGAAAACTCTACATGTATAGAGCAATAGACTAATCTACACACTAGAGCTAGCACACATATCAAATAAGTGCATAATATAACAACATAGATGGATAATGGTCAGGGCCACAAACAGAGCTTAAATTCGGTTTAAGTTTACGAGCTAGGATCAAGAAATCTGATTGGTTGATTTCAAAATATTAGTCAATGAGATTGCTTAATCCGAGAGTTGAACTTTAAATCTTGGATCAAGCAATCAGCTTAGTTGATTTCAAAATATTAGTCAATGAGATTGCTTAATCCGAGAGTTGAACTTTAAATCTTGGATCAAGCAATCAGCTTGTTTGATTTCAAAATATTAGTCAATGAGATTGCTTAGTCCGAGTTTAACTTCAAATCTTGGCTCAAGCACACATACCATATAAGTGCATAATATAACAACATAGATGGATAATGGTCAGGGCCACAAACAGAGCTTAAATTCGGTTTAAGTTTACGAGCTAGGATCAAGAAATCTGATTGGTTGATTTCAAAATATTAGCCAATGAGATTGCTTAATCCGAGAGTTGAACTTCAAATCTTGGATCAAGCAATATGCTTGGTTGATTTCAAAATATTAGTCAATGAGATTGCTTAATCCGAGTTTAACTTCAAATCTTGGATTAAGCAATCAGCTTAGTTGATTTCAAAATATTAGTCAATGAGATTGCTTAATCCGAGTTTAACTTCAAATCTTGGATCAAGCAATCTGCTTGGTTGATTTCAAAATATTAGTCAATCAGGTTGCTTAATCCGAGGGTTTAAACTCCCCGGCCTTAAACTATCTGCTGTTGACGCACTTAAAAGAACATACCAAATGATACAGAGTACTTCAGAGAGCAATAATAAACAATACAATGTAAACATATCAAATACGATAAATGCTGCATGTCAATCACTAATAATTAGGAGTAGGAAAATTATATTCAGAGGATTGTTTTACCATTTATCCAATTATTTGTCTGAGAAACTGTATTCTGGGTGTTCATATAATGTAAACAAGCCACTAGGACTGAGATTGCTATAGACTAATTTTTACAATTTTGAAAGGAAAAAATTGACTAGGCAAAAGTTACGTCCGTAAAATCAAAGAACCAAAAACAAGTAATAATAAAAATAATGATAAACAAAATGCACTCCTAAAAACCTAGCGATTTTGCAGCGTTTTAAAACATCAGTTCTAATCTTTAACACTAAGCAACATTGGCCATGGTGCACATTTGATTGGGCGACCATTCGAGAGTACGTGTTGATGGAGGGGTTGTACTTAGTTAAAATTTTAGCAAAATGGAAGATGCCTAAGAATATTGTAAAACCTAACAAAAATTAATTCAATGAGATAAAAGAGTTCCTTTTAACCAGCAGTGAGCTACAGCTATTGTGGCCAGATTTTCTAAAATAAATCGAAGAATTGCATGCCTCAGGTGAGATTTGAAACCACGCCCTCCATTTACCAGGCAAATCTACTCAACTACTACATTGTCAACAGCATGGTGAATAGGTATTAGACGCGGATTTCTTCCCTGAATTCTAACTCTGCATGTGGATCGTAATTGTTTCCAAACAGATGATTTTATCCCAAGTAAACCTCACATTTTTCATTTTCAAGAGGGAACTGTAACAAGGTATCGTCCCGAAATCGAAGAGAGAAGGAGGACAGGATAGAAAAAAGCCACAGGTTCCGAGAAAGAACCTTATCTGTTCAGGATAAAATCCGCCCCGGGCGGGTATCGAACCCGAGATCTAGCGCTAACAAAGTAGACACGCCACCCTCTAACTCTAAGCTAACTAGGTTGGCATACATCTCTTAAGGTGTGTCCACACATAGTCTACGGCCGTCGATCAAAGTGAATCGACATCGAGGGAAAATCAGTAGCTATGACATAATTATAAATGCGCATAGCGACAACATTGGATTTTAGGATTATTGATATATTGGGAAAATCCTACAATGCTGCAGTGAGCACCAAAGTTGTGACATAACACAAAGGAACTGCATTTATATTTACAAAAGTCCCTTGAAACATTATAGTCCCTTAATCGCACCTCAGAAAATATCCAGGTAGGTAGGTATGTATTTCCAATGCTATGACTGTGTTCTGTGATCTACAATTGAAAATTGAGAACATAAGGTACCTACATATCAATGGCGTGCAAAGCAGTTGTATCGATAGAGGAGAGTAGGTAATTAGGTATTGCATTAGTACCTACCTTTTTTTATAGTATATACCTATCACGAATTTTAAAATAATCCCCAAGGTCTTGGAACCGTGATACCTACGTAACTACGTAGGTATTGGAATTAAACACACAACTAATGTACCTATTCGATAGGTACTAGTTAGATACCTAAGTAATACTTACGATTAAATTCACATTACGATAGGTAACATATACCTAGGCTTTACGACTAACTTACACATTTATTGAATTTATTCACAAAGCCCGGGCGTTCCTATTTACACAATAAACCTACACCTACAAGTAGGTATCGACACTTTCGCGACCAAAGACTGACTGGCATGCTCACAACAAATTTGATAGGCGAACAATGAACGTAAGGTACAAAATAATCAGGTAAAAACACAACACACAACATGAACATGAACACAACCTTCTTGTAAAAAAGAAGAGTTACATGATGACATTCAACTTCCAGTCTAAAAGAAATTTATATATATAAAAAAAAATCGGACTTCCTGTACTTAAGATCTATTAGGTATTCGGTAAAGTGATACGGTGGAGTTAGAGTTAGAAGTACAGCTTCGATTGCAAAATCATTGGATTGATTAGAAGTTAGTAAAATTAGTCAATCGAGCTACCTACGAGTATCCTACCTATCAGCCTATCACAAATCGAAATCAACACTAAACAACATTGCCAATCACCAAACGATAACCATTTCGATATAGCAACTAAAACACGGAACAGCTGTTATCAGGAACTAGAGTTGTTATCAGCGTTATCTCACGTCGTGTTTCTGTTATCATGTTATGACTATAATCTTCCCCATCTCTATCGTCTGGCAGGACATGACCACGGTGTTGTTATTGTTGTTATGATGATAAGATTGATAAGGAATAGTAATTTATTATTAGATATCTATATACATATTAGTTATCATTGGCACAAGAAGTAACTAGAACCTAATAACTAATAATAGAGCAGGGATTTCCAACTGGCTGCCCCGCCCGTGAGTACTTTTAGAGCTGAATCGGAGTTTTCTGAGATTTTCCTATGGTGTTGTTATTGTTGTTATGATGATAAGATTGATAAGGGATAGTAATTTATTATTAGATATCTATATTAGTTATCATTGGCACAAGAAGTAACTAGAACCTAATAGGTAACTAATAATAGAGCAGGGATTTCCAACTGGCTGCCCCGCCCGTGAGTACTTTTAGAGCTGAATCGGAGTTTTCTGAGATTTTCCTATTTAAAAACATACCTAATATACATAGAGGTATGTACCTACGAGTACCTCATAGGTAAATCTTTTGCAACTTTAGTCACCATTCGCCACAAATCGCTCCTTCCTGCGGACGTCGAAGTAAATGCTGACTTGCTGAATGCCCGACTCTCGCCCTTACCACTCATCGAAGTTGGATATATCTGACCACTGTCTACAGTCTACACTCTACCTGACCTAGAGTACCACTTGGTGCAAGGTAAAAATTGACATTGCAGTTTAGCTCAGCAAGGAAATGTAGGTAGGTAAGGATTAGTTCTACCTAATACAGTGGAACAGTCCCAATTAAAAATGGATGGGACACACAAGGATAGGAGACCGTCATATTGAATATAGATAATAAAAAGGTACCTACCCAAAAGGTCTTGTGTGCCCAAATTAAATGGGCAAAAAACTGAAATATGAAGTCAGCCAAGAGACCAAGTCTACGTCGCGTCAGGCAATAGTACACTCTGCCTCTTCCCAAGTTCTAATAAAGTGAGAATTCTCCAAGTCTCCAATAGAATAGTTACCTATGTATGCTCGTAATATGCTGTTTTATACCTGTTACATAAACACCCGATGATTCTCTGGGTCTGACCTTCCCTGATGTTATGTAGAATGAAGTGTTAAGTAACATCAGTTCATAATCGAGAGGGTCTCCAGGTCCTATAGACCGAGTAGTATACAACCTACAACTGACCATCAGGCATGGTCCAATGTCTGGGTACTATTTTGACATTGTAGTCTGCTGCTCCGTTGGAAGACCCATAGAGGCCAAACCCTACCATGAACACGCGCCGGTCGACACTGAATTGGATCGAGTCACAACGGCCCCGGTATCGCCACTGATTGGAACGGTAAGCACAGGACTGGAACCGATGACATACCTGCGGGGAGGAGAGAGGAAAATTATGTATAGGTGATTGTCGAAAAATTATGTACTTACTGTACTGTACGTATGTGTTGTGTATGATGGTGGTTTCGAACCAGTGTATTTCGGTTTTCCAATATCCAATATTGGCTAGAGTGAATTGATTCAATCCTCAGGGGGAGGAGAGAGGAATGGTAAAATTATGTATAGGTGATTCTGGAAAAATTGTGTACTTACTGTACTGTAGTACTGTACGTATGTAGCTACTTACTCGAACATCCCTTTCTGCGTTAAAAGTGGGTAGGTTAAAAGGAAAGAGAGGGGAGAGAATCTATCTCACCCTCTTTCTCTCTATATTTCTTTAGCACCTCTCTCCCTTTCTCTACTCTTTCCATTTCTCTAATTTCCTTCTTACAGTTCTTACTGAATTACTTACTTTTTCTATAACTCACCTTATCTCCCTTACTCTCTTCTCTTTTATCTCTCCACCCAACACAAGCACATACCTGAGGTTTAAGTCCGGCGCGGGCTTTCACCGGATAGCTCAGATGAGGTTTGTTGTGCGCCGTGAAGTGCAGAAATATATCAATCGTCTCCTGCAGCGTCAGAATCCCCAACTGTGCCGCTTTGTTTGCAAACTCGCCCAGTGACATGGTCGGGATTCGAACCAAGTACAGTGCGTTCCCGAGGACCAGACGCTTGTTATGAGCGGTGGGTTCAAGGTCACGACGGACACACTCGGCGTTGGCCCAGTTGAGGGCAGCCTCGAACAGATGCATTTCCTTGCAGTTGAGAGTTTCGCGGGCGAAAACACTTTCTAGGGTGCTCATGTCTATGTCGACAAACCCCTCGGACTTGAGAGCCATCTCCGCCTGAAATGTGAGGAGAAACATGGGTCACAGTGACGAATAAAAATATGTACAAGTCGACATGATGAATTTGGTGAAACGGAATAACGAAAACACAATAAACACTCAAACAGGCAATTTTCTTCGATTCTATTGTCAACTAGATGAGGTACATTTACATAAATGTATAGGTAGGTATAAGCATATAAGTACAAAACAGACAGTTTTCTTACCTGACTCATGGGAACCTGCCTTGTGAGCGCTAGGTCGCGGGTTTGATTCCCGCAACGGGGCGACGGAATAACGAAAACACAATAAACAGGCAATTTTCTTCGATTCTATTGTCAACTAGATGAGGTACATTTACATAAATGTAGGTATAAGCATATAGGTAAGTACAAAACAGACAGTTTTCTTACCTGACTCATGGGAACCTGCCTTGTGAGCGCTAGGTCGCGGGTTTGATTCCCGCAACGGGGCGAACTTTATCCCAAACAGATAAGATTCGTTCTTCTAACGGCTGGCTTTCTCCTATCCTATCCTTCTCTTCGATTTCGGTCTTAAGTCTTGAAATCGAAGAGATAAGGCGAATAATATAGAAGAAACCCAGCCGTTCCGCGAATGAACGTTATCTGTAAAGTTTGCCCCGGGCGGGAATCGAACCCGAGACCTAGCGCTGGCTAGACGCGCTTCCTTCCAAGCTAACTAGGCAAAAGCGCAAAAGTTTTCTTACCTGACTCATGGGACCGTGTGATTCGTTCCCAGTCCATGTCATCGTTCTTGATCCGCTGCTCGTTGTTCAGAAAGAACTGGTCCAGGAACTGCACGCTGCCTGACACAGGATCACTCACGTGTGACGAGATCAGCTGCACGCACCGGTACAAGAGCAGCCACACGTCGCCTTGTTGCGTGAATGCGCGCAGAAGTACGTCTATCTCGGAGCTATCTGTCATGGCGTGACCTGTGCCCCTGGCGTAGACTGCGTGAATTCATTCATAAGAGGTCCGGCCGGCGAGTAGAGTGTTACGTAGAAGCGAGGTGTGGTGTTACGTAGAGGCCGGCTCTAATCATTTAATGTTGCTAGATTTTTGGTCTAGCGTTTCTTGGGGTGAGGCGCTTGTTGTTGATTTAGGCTCTAGTCTCCGGAAACACGCGAATCTGTAGGAGAGAAAATGTGAATAAAATGATACTAAGGAATACTGGTAGAGATGGATGAGAAATCATAGATAAATAGTATGTCATATGAAATCATAGATAAATAGTATGTCGTATGAAATCATAGATAAATAGTATGTCGTATGAAATCATAGATAAATAGTATGTCGTATGAAATCATAGATAAATAGTATGTCGTATGAAATCATAGATAAATAGTATGTCGTATGAAATCATAGATAAATAGTATGTCGTATGAAATCATAGATAAATAGTATGTCGTATGAAATCATAGATAAATAGTATGTCGTATGAAATCATAGATAAATAGTATGTCGTATGAAATCATAGATAAATAGTATGTCGTATGAAATCATAGATAAATAGTATGTCGTATGAAATCATAGATAAATAGTATGTCGTATGAAATCATAGATAAATAGTATGTCGTATGAAATCATAGATAAATAGTATGTCGTATGAAATCATAGATAAATAGTATGTCGTATGAAATCATAGATAAATAGTATGTCGTATGAAATCATAGATAAATAGTATGTCGTATGAAATCATAAATGTGTCAAATAGGAAATAGGTACAAGTAGGTGTAAAGAATTTGCTCTTCTAACTGTTTATAGACAGATAATAAATATTATATTATAGTTATACCTACTACTTTCTTGTAGGTATGGTATGAATAAAAGACATCCTATGATAGCTAGATTGACTATAATTATTTGGTAGGTACCTATGCAATAACGCTTTTCCTTTACGGTGCATGATTGCATTTCAAATGGACAATACACGGAATATAGCCTAGTGCCTAGTGCATAATATTGTGAACATCAGGTTCATGGGAAAATTCAAAGACTGTCTATACTTACCTAAATAGAGAGATTACTCCTATAGCCTATGGTGGGTATAGACTTCTATGACTTATAGAATACCTAGCTTATAGAATATACCTAGGTACCTAGCTGGTGAAAACGGTAGTCATTACAGTCATAATAAAGGTGTTTAGAACCAGTAGGTACAGGTACTTAGGTATCTGCTATTATGAAGACGATGGTACCTACATGGTAGGTAATGACCTGATGGCTATTATTTATGTATACTTGTATAGTAGGTGCCTATATATTAGTGGTATGTCGGTAGGTAGGTAGGTAGGTAGATGCCTAGATCTAAGAGTAGGTAGGTGTATATTTTCCTTTCAAGAAACTGACTACTGGAAAAGTGACCAGTGCTCTAAGCGCTTCATTTATAGTAATCAGTTTGCATTTGAGCAGTGGTCACTTTTCCAGTGGTCAGTTCCTCGAAAGGAAAATAACCTAGTCTTGTCTTGTCATAATCTTGCACGGCAGACTAATGGCTGGGGAGGGGACCAATCACCATATCACCAGTATTCAAACGCGAAACTAAAATAAGAATCCGCCTATGATGGCAATCCGGTTACGAGATACGACACATCCTGATAAACACTGAGATAGGTAAATAGATTGCGCTCAATCCCCCATGTTCGTCTAAAATCTCAACTGACCTATCCCAAATAGGAAATTAGGACACTATAGGTACCTATGTACAAGGTAGAGTAGGTACATAATTATGTAGTGTACCTAGGTACTAGCAGGTAGATTATTGTACCGTGTCAAGGTGTTTTGAATGGGACTTTGTAGGTACACAAAAGAAAATAGTGACATAAAAATCTGGCGACAAAGCATTGAACCAGGAAAACTTGTGTGATCTAATTGAATTTTGAGTGCTTTTTCGATTGCTAGTTTTGTGAAACAAAATGGCTAGTTACTCTCTACTCTCTAGGTATCGAAATACCTTTAACTACCTATAGCTACCATCAAGTTTACATTAACTGTTTATAGACAGATAATAAATATTATATTACCTACCTATAGTTATAACTATACCTACTTTCTTGTAGATAAGGTATATGAATAAAAGACATCCTATGATAGCTAGATTGACTATAACTATTAGGTACCTATGCAATAACGCTTTTCTTTTACGGTGCATGATTGCATTTCAAATCAACAATGCACGGAATATAGCCCAGCCTCTCCCGGTCAAAGTGGAAAATAACGTGAACATCAGGTTCATGGGAAATACTCCCAGACTGTTTATAAATCAGATAGATGGCTCCTATAGCCTATAGTACCTATAGACTTAGAGAATATCTAGCTATAAATATAGGTACCATCATCTAGGTACCAATATAGGTACCTAGATGATGAAAACGGTAGTCACTACAGACATAATAAAGGTGTTTAGAACCAGTAGGTATAGGTACTTATCTGCTATTATGAAGACGATGGTACCTACATGGTAGGTAATGACCTGATGGCTATTGTCTATGTATACTTGTATAGTAGGTCTACTCAGCATACATTAAAATTAAACTTACATAAGTAGCTATAATACCTAACGAATTATTTAATAGCTTGGTAGGTATTAGGTATATGATTAGTTGATTAGGTACATACCTACCTATTAATGAAATATTTTTCCCATTTTGCAACCAGCAATTTGAATTTTTTAAGCACACTTACCTAATTATTTAAGTACCTAAATACGAAATACCACCTACTTTTATTTAAGTTTGAATCGTCTTCAGATAGTGATACAAAGTCCTTTGGTACAAAGCTTCAGGTAAGGTACTCTTTAGAAGTCGAGGACCGCATAGTCACATTATTGTATTTATTGTGTTGGTAAACGTATAGTAGGTGCCTATTAGTGGTATGTCGGTAGGTAGGTAGATGCCTAGATCTAAGAATAGGTGTATATTTTCCTTTCGAGAAACTGACTACTGGAAAAGTGACCAGTGCTCTAAGCGCTTCATTTAGTAATCAGTTTGCATTTGAGCAGTGGTCACTTTTCCAGTGGTCAGTTTCTCGAAAGGAAAATAACCTAGTCTTGTCTTGTCATAATTAACTACCTCTAATGAAATTTGTAGGTTATAGGTAGGTATTCTGCTTGATGCGTTGTTACTTAAGTACAGAGTCCTTTGGTACAAAGCTTCAGGTAAGGTACTCTTTAGAAGTCGAGGACCGCATAGTCACATTATTGTATTTATTGTGGGTACCTACTAGGTGTGAAACAATGTAAACTTGATGGTAGCTATAGGTAGTTAAAGGTATTTCGATACCTAGAGAGTAGAGAGTAACTAGCCATTTTGTTTCACAAATATCCTAATCTTGTATCTCCAATCTCCAGTACCTACCAGTTCAACTTGAGACAATTACATAATTTACATAGTAAAAAAAGTACCTATACAAGATTGAAACTGATTGTAAAAAAAACTATTAACATTCATTTATCAAGTGCATTTTTATTGGTTTTTTGTTAAAAACTGATAAAAAATTCATGATCATAAAATGAAGAGTGATTGATATTTTATTGGATGTACTTGATTGTTTGAACATGACCCATGACCTAAAAATACACTCATACAAATCAAACAGCGGGTAGTGAACTTCGGAAAAGAACGACTATAGATAGTAGGTACCTTTTATTTGAGTGGGGTAAATTACCTTCCAAGTATATGTATGATGTTACGTAGAAGCGAGGTGTGGTGTTACGTAGAGCCCGGCTCTATTGGAGGCTATAGTCTTTTAATGTTGCTAGATTTTTGGTCTAGCGTTTCTTGGGGTGAGGCGCTTGTTGTTGATTTAGGCTCTAGTCTCCGGAAACACGCGAATGGGTACATAATTATATAGTAGAAGGTGCTTCAATATCTAACATATTTAGTTCTAGGTACATAATAAGAGTTTTAAACCCCAATCCTGTGAGTCAGGTTGTCGATGCCTGTCTCAAGCTGTGTCCACACATAGTCGACGACGAGGTGAATCTATATTGTCGAGGCAGTGTACGGTTTCAATCGACGTCGATCGACGGCGTCGACTATGTGTAGACGTGGACAAACCTAACATAGTTAACATAGTTAATATTATGTCCGAGCCTGGTTTTATCTTGAACAGTGATTATGATTATTTTATGAGATAGGTACCCATCATCTTCCTAACTTCACTTTCTTTTATAGCTTGGACACTACCGCGCACTACCGGTAAGAGAGTCCATGACTAAGCTATCAGCACAAGTTGTAGATTTTGTTGATACCTACCTACATATTTACATACCTACTAGTTTACACATAGAAACTACATACATATTTTTCTAGATAACAGTAGCTATTAAAGGTAGGAGTTACCAGGTTGATATGTTGATATTGAGTGACGGATGCCAAGATGGTCAAAGCGCTCGCCTGGCAAACAGAAACGCACGGGTTCAATCCCAGCTGAAGCATGGAATTTTATCCTCAAAAGTATTTGAGAGTCTGACCAAAAATTGCCTCCGCCGTTGATCTCGCTTAGTTTTAAGGGTTACCTTTCACTCAAGGGTCCATTACTTTTATTATTATTTTCACTGGACAGACTAAACCTACACACTGGGTATATTTCCCTGTCTACATACCGAGGTACATTGATACCTACATTACCTACATAGGTAATACCTACCTATTATATCTATCATCCGGTAGGTAGGTACCTATTTAACTACGCACCTCGTTATAACAAATTATTCCTAGTCATGTACCTATTGTACCTACCTACATATTAAATTGTAGGTAATACTGTCAATAAAAAATCTGGTGTGAACATCACACGACTTTCTATTACATTAAGTCGGACAGTTCTAAAAGTTTCACCATTCGATTCCGCGTGAATAAAATGTGAATAAAATCATACTAGGGAACACTGGTAGAGATGGATGAGAAATCATAGATAAATAGTATGTCGTATGAAATCATAGATAAATAGTATGTCGTATGAAATCATAGATAAATAGTAGTCGTATGAAATCATAGATAAATAGTAGTCGTAAACGGTGAACAGTCTACCTGTGTCTCAGCGTGAATGGCCGGCAAAGCGGATTATGTCATACATAAATAGTATGTCATATGAAATCATAGATGAATAGTAGTCGTATAGTCGTAAACGGTGAACAGTCTACCTGTGTCTCAGCGTGAATGGCCGGCAAAGTGGATTATGCAGAGTGAGGAACGTCCAATGTTGTTAAAATGACCACAGTTAAAATGACTTCAATGAATATTAGTAATCTGTCCGGCAAAGCGGATTATGCAGAGTGAGGAACGTCCAATGTTGTTAAAATGACCACAGTTAAAATGACTTCAATGAATATTAGTAATCTGTAGTACTGATCTACTGAACGTTTTGACTTTAACGGACGTGAAAACTATCTAAATAACTATGTATGTAACCAGATGAAAATTTGCACGGCAGACTAATGGCTGGGGACCAATCACTATAACACCAGTATTCAAACGCGAAACTAAAATGGGAATCCGGCTATGATGGCCATCCGGTTACGAGATACGACACATCCTGAGAAACACTGAGATAGGTAAATAGATTGCGCTCAATCCCCCATGTTCGTCTAAAATCTCAACTGACCTATCTCAAATAGGAAATTAGGACACCAGATAAACACCAGTATTCAAACGCGAAACTAAAATAAGAATCCGGGTATGATGGCAATCCGGTTACGAGATACGACACATCCTGAGAAACACTCAGATAGGTAAATAGATTGCGCTCAATCCCCCATGTTCGTCTAAAATCTCAACTGACCTATCTCAAATAGGAAATTAGGACACCAGATACCTATATGTAGGCAGAGTAGGTAGTGTAAGTACCTAGGTAGGTACAGTAGGTACCTCTAATTAGGTAGTGTAGGTACTAGCAGGTAGATTATTGTACCGTGTCAAGGTGTTTTGAATGGGACTTTGTGGGTACACAAAAGAAAATAGTGACATAAAAATCTGGCGACAAAGCATTGAACCAGGAAAACTTGTGTGATATGTAGGCAGAGTAGGTAGTGTAAGTACCTAGGTAGGTACAGTAGGTACCTCTAATTAGGTAGTGTAGGTACTAGCAGGTAGATTATTGTACCGTGTCAAGGTGTTTTGAATGGGACTTTGTGGGTACACAAAAGAAAATAGTGACATAAAAATCTGGCGACAAAGCATTGAACCAGGAAAACTTGTGTGATCTAATTGAATTTGGAGTGCTTTTCCATTGCTAGTTTTGTGAAACAAAATGGCTAGTTACTCTCTAGGTATCGAAATACCTTTAACTACCTATAGCTACCATCAAGTTTACATTGTGAAACATACCTATAGGTACCTACTTACTTTCGTAATTAAATACCTAGACCTAATAGGTAACAAAATAAACACTGAATTTATTCATTCGGTACCTACATATGCTACCATCAAGTTTACATTGTGAAACATATCTAGGTACCTACTTACTTTCGTAATTAAATACCTAGACCTA
Source organism: Diaphorina citri (assembly GCF_000475195.1). Taxonomy (NCBI): domain Eukaryota; kingdom Metazoa; phylum Arthropoda; class Insecta; order Hemiptera; family Psyllidae; genus Diaphorina; species Diaphorina citri. The sequence continues at coordinate 164,145 of NW_007377649.1, forward strand.
ATAGGTAACAAAATAAACACTGAATTTATTCATTCGGTACCTACATATCTACTCAGCATACATTAAAATTAAACTTACATAAGTAGCTATAATACCTAACGAATTATTTAATAGCTTGGTAGGTATTAGGTATATGATTAGTTGATTAGGTACATACCTACCTATTAATGAAATATTTTTCCCATTTTGCAACCAGCAATTTGAATTTTTTAAGCACACTTACCTAATTATTTAAGTACCTAAATACGAAATACCACCTACTTTTATTTAAGTTTGAATCGTCTTCAGATAGTGGAGTTGGTCGATACTACACTGTTAAAAAATTTTGCAATTTAAGATTTTTACCTAGCTAGAAGAAAACTTTGAATATTTCTAGGTATCTATGAAATAGGTATCTTAATACAAAATTCAAAGAAATAAAGTTTGAAAAAACATTAACACACCATATTTCATGCAACTTTTGCTGTAAGTACTTATAGCTACATTAACCACAGGAATCATTACTTAAATGCTTACATTGCACAACTGCATTGTATTACTTAGGTTTGGTCTTAGATCCTTAGAGAAATATCCTAGGCAAAGTTCAATGTACCCACTTTGCTACACCTGAATTGAGTACCTTAAATACCTTTATCAAAGATGTAGGTACCTATACCTACAATACCTACATAGATGTCAACTTTACATCAGTCAAATTCAGTCAACAGCCAGATATGTGGGTCTTAACTCTGAAGAGGTTAGCGGTTAAAGCAAACATGTTCTTTTTTTTTTCGTCTTTCTTGACTAAATTAATGCTCGGATCTGGTAAAGTTGGATTTTTTTCGACGTATTGCAATATTTACATTGGCCTAGTTTCTGTTACCTTTTACATGGATTTTTTGCTCAGATAGATTCTGCAGAGGAAAAAACCCTCACATTTACCATTGAACTTTTTTTAGCTCGTCAGGTTATGAGGGGCGAACACTTTCAACAAGGTCAAAATTGCCAAGTTTGAAAAGCACATTGGTCAGCTCCCATGGCGTAGTAGTCACTGCGCTCGTCTTGCACGCGGGAGACCCGGGTTCGATTCCCGGCGGGGTCAAGAAATTTGTAGGTATCATGCAAATGATTGATTCCGTGACTGGCTGTTGTGTCCACTCATAGTCGACGACGAGGTGAATCTATATTGTCGAGTCAGTGTACGGTTTCAATCGACGTCGATCGACGGCGTCGACTATGTATAGACGTGGACACAGCTAACATAGTTAACAATATTATGTCCGAGCCTGGTTTTATCTTGAACAGTGATTATGATTGTATTTATGAGATAGGTACCCACATCATCTTCCTAACTTCACTTTCTTTTATAGCTTGGACACTACCGGTCAGAGAGTCCATGACTAAGCTATCAGCACAAGTTGTAGATTCTGTTGATACCTACCTACATATTTACATAGGTACCTACTACCTACTAGTTTACACATTAAAGAAACTACATACATATTTCTAGATAACAGTAGCTACCTATGTTGTTGTTGTTGTTGTTGTTGTTGTTGTTGTTGTTGTTGTTGTTGTTGTTGTTGTTGTTGTTGTTGTTGTTGTTCTTCAGATAGTGGAGTTGGTCGATACTACACTGTTAAAAAATTTTGCAATTTAAGATTTTTACCTAGCTAGAAGAAAACTTTTTGCTTTGCTAATTTTTGGTACATAATATGTAGGTACTTCCGTCATTATTTTAGAAATATAGGTAATACATATACGTAAATAAATAGGTAATGAGTACCTAGATATCTGTAGGTATCTCTACTTGTAGGTATCTACAGGTACCAACCTCTAGCTACTCATTTATTTACACACTATCGAGAAATTAGGTAGGTACCTTTCTATCTAGGTACATAATTTCATTATGTAGAATTGTAGATAGAACTTGAAACCATTTCCTGTACAAAATCAATCTGAACTTGATACTGGAAATCAATAGTTATAATACCTAACGAAAGTAACGAATTATTTAATAGCTTGGTAGGTAGGTATATGATTAGTTGATTAGGTACCTACATACCTACCTATTAATGAAATATTTTTCCCATTTTGCAACCAATAATTTGAATTTTTAAGCACACTTACCTAATTATTTAAGTACCTAAATACGAAATACCACCTACTTTTATTTAAGTTTGAATCGTCTTCAGATAGAGGAGTTGGTCGATACTACACTGTTAAAATTTTTTGCAATTTAAGATTTTTACCTACCTAGAAGAATACTTTTTGCTTTGCTAATTTTTGGTACATATGTAGGTACTTCCGTCATTATTTTAGAAATATAGGTACATATACGTAAATAAATAGGTAATGAGTACGTAGATATCTGTAGGTATCTCTACTTGTAGGTGTCTACAGGTACCTACCTCTAGCTGCTCATTTATTTACACACTATCGACTATCGAGAAATTAGGTAGGTACCTTTCTATCTAGGTACATAATTTCATTGTGTAGAATTGTAGATAGAACTTGAAACCATTTCCTGTACAAAATCAATCTGAACTTGATACTGGAAATCAAATATGCGAAGATAGGTAGGTACCTAGCTAATACTGCATAATGGGTGGATAGGAGAGAGAGAGAGAGGTGCATTTGTCATCTCCACTAATTTTATTTTGTTAAAAGATATGATGTATATTTGACATCTCCACCATTATTATTTTAGGTAGGCTTTTGGAAAGAAGTGTATTTGACATCTCCACTAATATGTACTTCTTTTGAATAGAGTTGTGTTTGGTATCTTCACTAATATTATTAGGAGTAAGAAAAGTGTATCTGATATCTGCACTAATATAGGTAGGTACCTATTATAAATCAAAGGGTTCTTTACCAACAACAGTAATTGAACTCCACAGGGTTCTTAAATCTCTGAGAAAGTAGGCGGTGAGAATTTAATGAAAATCACACCACAATCACAACCTCCGGTTACATTTACTGTCAAAAACAAAGATCAATAAATTAATGAAATATTTTAATAAAATAAAAAAATAGAGGAGGTAAGAAAGGTTGACAATAAATTAATTATACAATTTGGTACACCATTTTTTTTCCAAATAGGTAGGTATTTTATTATTTTTTATGTATCAAAAAAAATAACTCCGGATTTATCGTCCCGCACTTCGTACTGAGTTATGACATAATCTCACCAGGCAAATGGTAAGCCAGACACTGAGCAGAAACCTGATCGGTATATAGATTCTTGGATCGGCAGTACTGAGTAGATTACTCACCAGGACTCTCCCACTCGAAGATAACAATGTAAACATTGGAGTAAGCCAGAACCGGCAAGGTCGTTGGGACCCAGATAGCTCTTCGGTACCACCGAGTTGGCTGTTCTACCGTCTCGTCTGGGAGTGACGTTTTAGGATAGGGCAAAAAATGGTGAATTTATTCTTTGTTGTTCCAAGGCAAGGCTCTTGTGATAGGTACCTACATTACCTACCTATACCCAGACAGATACAACATTTAGTTAGGTTCATATCATGTTTACGTATGTAGACCGGTATTATAATAAAACTCATGATGTAAAACGTAAAGGTGATGGGTTGACTGCTCGCATAGGACTGAAAAGTCCCTTAACTCCAGCAGTAGGCTAGTACTATTATTGTGGTCAAATTATATTGAGGATAAAATTTCATACCTCGACTGGGATTGAACCCATGCCCTCCTGTTTACCAGGCAAGCGTCTTGACCACTACACCACCGAGGCAGGTCATAATGGACTTGCCAGAAAAAATATTTTTGGAAGGAAGAGGTTGACATCGGCTATTCAACGCTGCAATATTTGCCAATAGGGATGTGTTGGCAATGTGTGAATTGAAGTCGAGAATCGACATTGGACATTTGACGCATTGGCACTCAGTACAGAATACACAATAAGATCTGACAGTCAATCAGTCAAGTACGAAACTTTTGTTTGAAAAACCACAGGACATCTTTGTATAGGCAGATAGGTTGGTTGTATTTATGGAAGCAGGTCCGTGAAAAGTAGCTGGAATTCTAGGGCATTTATCGATAGATTTAGATATATTTTGTAGGTAGGTTTGTAGGTATAAATCAAAGGGTTCTTAATGTAGATTTAAATCAAAGGGCTCCTTAAGGCCAGCCACTCACTATCAGGTAGACCTGACAGCGTACCTGTCAGGTGTACCTGATAGTGTGTGTGCTCATCAGGTAGGCCTTACAGCCTGACCTGATCAGGTGTACCTGTCAGGCCTACTTGATAGTGAGGCCTTACCAATAAAAATAAATAAATAATAGTTGGACTCCACAGGCATGGGGAAAAATAATTCAGATTTTAAAAGGCATTTACGGGAAGATTCCTTTTTTGCAGACAAAAATACATACACCGTAGGCCAGGCCAGCTAAGGGGAGGCAAGGCCAATAAGGGGAGCGATGGATCCTCTATCCCCCTCTTAGCCCCCTCACTAAAATCATGGATACGGACCTGCGACCCTCCCTCTTGCGATCATTAGCTCATCAGTGAGTTGATAGACAAAACTTTGAGACATTTTATATACATACGAGTATATTACTATAGGTAGGTACTGATGCAACAGGGGATTACCGACAAGAACTTCACTCAATTGTTGGTGCAATGCAAAAAAAAAGTAATAATATTAACAAAACTCACCCAAATACCCCCTACATGGAATCAACTTTATTTCTACCATCAGTCCATACAACTCACCGAGGCGTAAAACTCAACACATTAAGTAGAACATCAAGATTAATAAGCCATATCGATCATTCGTTCACTCATATTTGACGTCAAAATGTTATTACCGCAGATGACGGGTGAGGTTTTTTTCTGCAAAAATAGTACCTACTGGGTAGTCTTTGATGAGCAAATTCTGATTACAAAACAACCCATTATAAAAGTAGGTAGCAGAATACACCCTTGCCCAATTCACTAGAGATTGCTTCAGAATACACCCTCTATTATTCACAGGTTTTGTTGTCTAGTCTAGATTCACTGAAACATAACAGGTGTTTGGGTGCAATATTCAAATATCAAACAAGTTACTTCATAGTTTTTAGCAACAACAGACTAGTAACTAGTGTATCAAGGTGTAAATGCTAAATGGATGCCTCGTGGGAACATCTAAGAATTGGGTACTTGTACATGGGATAGTTGAAATGTCTGCCAATGTAAGACCTGTTCTTTAGCTATTGCACTTTATGTCTGACATGATTGACTAGTGACCGTGCGATATTGTCTATACAATATCAATATACTCCATATAGGTAATCTCTAGATTCGTCTATCCTATATCAAAATTCTGCATAGAACCTAGAGAATAGGTACAACTACACCTATAGTCCTGATAGTAACCTATAGTCCTAATGGTGGTTTAGTAAGTGTCGAACGAACACACTCAGAAAAAAAGGCCATCAACTTGGCTCGCTGCAGTGGTTAAGGCTGGTACACAGGAGGGCGTAGGTTCGTACGTTCGTAGCTTCAATTCAACGAAAAAACGATTGAAATCGAAACCCAACGCTGCACTGACACTCCCCATTCTTTCATCTTTAACACGGAAATAACTTGCGATCGACAATCGTATATGTAGATTGTATACTGAGATCGACATAGGAAACAAGGGAAAACGTATAGAATTGCATCGAAATTTATTAGAATCAGGAAGAGCCAGCACTACAACCAGTAAATTTTTTTTTAATCTCTATTTAGGACAAAATAAATAATGGTACCTACCTAATAGAAAGTAAAAATGAAGTGAAATTAACAATGTGCATCATGAAATCAACTTAAATTAAACTTACATTACACAACACTATCACAATAAAATAAAACATTACAAAATGTCTTAAACCTACGAGTATTATCATAAGCTACAACTAAACATCTCACCCTAAATTTAAAATCTACCAGGAACAAGCCTTTCTTTGCTTGCGATCGACAATCGTATATGTAGATTGTATACCGAGATCGACATAGGAAACAAGGGAAAACGTATAGAATTGCATCGAAATTTATTAGAATCAGGAAGAGCCAGCACTACAACCAGTAAATTCTCATTGGTGGAAAAAGAGTTCAGCGATCTGTTTAGTGTTCACTTAATTCCGTGTCCTCGGGGGTCACTGAAGTAAACACTCAGATGACTATCAAACTAGACAATCCAATCCCACCATACGGTGTAAATTCGAATTCTAAACATGAATACAGGTCTTTAGTTCCTGCCTGATAAATTTGTTACGTTTGTAAATAAAGCAACTAACAATAATGCGAGGTTTTTTGGCAATGGATGTAACATATCCCTCCTAGTCGTAAAAATCAAAGTGGATATTTAGGCATGGAATTTTACTATCTAACAAACTAGACAATCCAATCCCACCATACGGTGTAAATTCGAATTCTAAACATGAATACCATCAACATTGGGACACCTACTTACTAGATTTGGCAGGTCTTTAGTTCCTGCCTGATAAATTTGTTACGTTTGTAAATAAACCAACTAACAATGATGCGAGGTTTTTTGGCAATGGATGTAACATATCCCTCCTAGTCGTAAAAATCAAAGTGGATATTTAGGCATGGAATTTTACTATCTACATAATATGAGAATTACACACATATACCTAGAAGGTAATTTACCCCACTCAAATAAAATGTACCTACTATCCATAGTCGTTCTTTTCCGAAGTTCACTACCCGCTGTTTGATTTGTTTGAGCGTATTTTTAGGTCATGTTCAAACAATCAAGTACATCCAATAAAATATCATTCTTCATTTTATGATCATGAATTTTTTATCAGGTTTAAACAAAAAACCAATAAAAATGCACTTGATAAATGAATGTTAATAGTTTTTTTTTTTTACAATCAGTTTCAATCTTGTATAGGTACTTTTTTTACTATGTAAATTATGTAATTGTCTCAAGTTGAACTGGTAGGTACTGGAGATTGGAGATACAAGATTAGGATACCTACAAAATACAAGATATTCCTCATTAGTCTCATTACCCTTATAAGAGTAGGTACATAATATGCTCTTTAAGACACTACCATTCTACCTACACCTACACCCTACAGTCCTACACAAACAGGGCATCAAAGTAGAGAGCTTTCTCAGCCCTGAGCAACATAGGTCCTATTGATAAAATGAACTTTAATCACTGATAACACAAAATAATAAATCAATAAACTTTAGGTCATATCAAATTTATGAATATGAATAACCAAGGTCAAAATATAAAATTATTAAGGTGAATGATTCCATACTCATTCCAATTACGAGTACTAATACATAAAATACATGAGTACTGATACTCATGTATTTTATACAGGTAGATTGTTAAGTGCTTATCTTTGTTTGTGCAAAAATTTTATAACTTTCATACCGATCGAACCATCTGCTAGAATCAGAAGTGAGGGGTCATTTACCATCAACATTCAACACGTTTTGATCAACATGTCAACTACATACTTACCTATTAAGACGGATTTATAAGTTTATATCTTGTATTTATGTATAGTTTTGTAAGTATGTAAGAAAGAAGGGATTAGATAGGAGGATATAGAGGGGTAGGATAAAGGAGGGCTACGTCCAAATAAAATTGGGAGCAGGTGCAGACGGTGCAGTAGAAGAAGAATAATATGTAAACGTGTTAAAATGTTGACAATGTTGCTCAATAAAGCTCGCTTTGAAGATTCACAAGCTCAGAATCAATCACTTTGAACTTAATGAAGACATCAAGATGTTACAGTACTGAGTAGTTACAGTGTTACATAAATGTTTGTTACGTGTTAAAATGTTGACAATGTTGCTCAATAAAGTTCGCTTTGAAGATTTACAAGCTCAGAATCAATCACTTTGAACTTAATGAAGACATCAAGATGTTACAGTACTGAGTAGTTACAGTGTTACATAAATGTTTGTTATAGGTACACAAAGTTATAGGTACTCATCTAGCAAATATAAATGTTATAGGTACTCATCTTCCCAATAAAAATGTTATAGGCTACAGTAGAACCTCGATTATTTCAACTTCCATTATTTCAACTCCAAAATCCATTGTTTTTTCTATCTTTCCCAAAACTATTGTTTTTTCTATCTTTCAAAGGATCGATATCCTATCTTATCAGAGGAAACGATCATAGAAACTGATCATTTCAACTACCCCCGGTCCCAATTAGTTGAGGTTCTACTGTATAAAACGATCATAGAAACTGATCATTTCAACTACCCCCGGTCCCAATTAGTTGAGGTTCTACTGTATAATGGAAATATGACTTATTTCAAACATAACATAAATGAAAACAAAGTATAATTGAGCAATAGGAATTATTTGTACGAGTATATCCACATCTGTGAGCAAGTAGACAACAGTAAGTAACCTCTGTTACAACTAATCATATTCACAGTGAGCCTTATGTTATCAACTGCCATGTAAGTCTACTGTAAATATTTAAATTGCACTCTGAACTGGCTTGGCTACTGTATCAGTCCTGTAAATCATAGGCTAAATTAGGACCTATAGCTTTGCTGTATTAGTAAGTAAAAACAATAGAACTGATGATAACCTACACAATAACTGAATGGATGTGTTCACCAGACTTCAAGTTACTTGCGATTTCCACTGATGAGGTCCCATGAAACTTTTCAAATTGAGACGATAAAGCAAACGTAACTGCCTATTCAGCCTTTGATTTTTATCAGTAGGGACTTTGAACTTTTCTGTTTGAGGTTTCCTCTTCTCTAAGCTTAAGCTAGCCTTTTGAATAAATTGATAAAAAATGCAAAAACTACTAAAAACAGCTGGGTGCTTTTGTTTTGATATTTGTGCTGAGCTCTAGCGAAATTTGCTAGAACTACCTACTAACTTGATTCTCGAGAGACAAATTTAAAGATTGCTAGCACATTGCATACTCAAATGAAATTCACGGCGTTCATACAAAACTACCTTCGCTCTGACTTTTGAACAGTGATAGATAGGTCGCCACGCCAGCCTAGTTGGCTTGTTTTGTAGCGCGTCTGCCTTGTAAGCGCTAGGCCGCTGGTTCGATTCCAGCCCGGGGCAGATTTTATCCTCGACGGATAATGTTCGTTCTCGGAACACCTGGCTTTCTCCTATCCTGCCTCTTAATTCTCTGTTCGATTTCGGGACGATAAGACCTTAGCAGTTATTCTCTCTTCCTCTCTCTCTCTCTCTCTCTCCCTCCCACCCTTTGTAGCATTGGTATTAGCTATCCAAGATTTGCTGCTGAAAATCGAAAGAACTGACTAGAACGAAAGAAAAATCATAGGATTTTAAAAAATAAAATTCAATTTTATTATTTTATTGTTAGATAATAAGACAGTACTGTATAAAAAATACAAAAGGGCGTCTTTGTTAGAACATTACATAACTTGTGCACAGACAATCCTATACAAGGAATGCATGGAAGTTAATATTGATTTTAGTCATTAGTATTTGGACAAGGCCATTATAACAACAGGTATACACTTTAGTATGTGTTCAGTTGTTCAGGACTTGTTTGAGTACTTCAATATCAACCATTCTGTTATCCATATAACATATTATGTACTTGACAACTTGAAGGAGATAAAAAATGATTCTGAAAAAGAAACAAAATAGGTGTCATTATCTGTCTATATAAATATTATAAATATGTTTAAACATAAGAAGGTAAAACACAAAGGTAAGTAGGTAGGTCTGTGTTATAACTAATTTGTATTTGGCACTTGAGACGAATCGGTGAACAAACTCTGGATACTAAAAGATCTTTAACATCCCTAGATCTACATATATCTATCTAGAGTCTAGACCTTCTAAGGACCTACGTAAAGGTAGGATCACACGATTTGGCAGAGCGACATATAATCTGGCGATTTTCTATGGTGCATGTGTAGCAAAAATTTGATGCCACACGAAACAAAGACCGATCACACGGTATGGAAGAGAATTTTGCCTGATTATAATATTTTATATGTCGCTTTGTCATATCGTATGATTCTAACTGAAGAATCTAATTATAGAAATAAAAGAAAGGTATTCCAAGGCTTGAAAGTCAAAGAAAATGTTGGAACCGAAATTTATGCCACCAAACATCATTTGATTTTCAAGCCCTATGAAATGGATACCTGTGTAAATAAATGGATATAATTTGTACATAGAAATGTCAACAATAATTTAGAAGACATAAAAAAAATTGTACACACAATGAATGAGCACAAATTTGAACAAGAGAAGAAGAAAAATAAAGGAACTCTAACTTTCTAAGGTGTTAACACACAAAACACGAAAAAATTCATCTTGCGTTTCGTGAGTTACAGACCGAAAATATATTTTGCTATCTTATCCAACTATCTATTAATTTTTCTTATCTAAAATTCGAGAAAATTAACCACTAAGAATATAATTTTTTCAACATCTGAATAAAAGTTCCATTACAAATCGGATATGAGCTCTAAGTCTAAATAAGGGAAAAAAATAATATATCACAAAATAATTTAAATACAACATAATAATCCGATGATTGACAAAGAACAGAAAAAAGGATAAATGAAGAAAATTCAACTGCACTGACAACTCTTGAGGCACAGAGGCATAATACCATCGTCAACGCAACAAACATCATTTGATTTTCAAGCCCTATGAAATGGGTACCTGTGTAAATAAATGGATATAATTTGTACATAGAACTGTCAACAATAATTTAGAAGACATAAAAAAAATTGTACACACAATGAATGAGCACAAATTTGAACAAAAGAAGAAGAAAAAAAGGAACTCTAACTTTCTAAGGTGTTAACACACAAAACACGAAAAAATTCATCTTGCGTTTCGTGAGTTACAGACCGAAAATATATTTTGCTATCTTATCCAACTATCCATTAATTTTTCGTATCTAAAATTCGAGAAAATTAACCACTAAGAATGTAATTTTTTTCAACATCTGGATAAAAGTTCCATTACAAATCGGATATGAGCTCTAAATCTAAATAAGGGAAAAAAAATAATATATCACAAAATAATTTAAATACAACATAATAATCCGATGATTTACAAAGAACAGAAAAAAGGATAAATGAAGAAAATTCAACTGCACTGACAACTCTTGAGGCACAGAGGCATAATACCATCGTCAACGCACCTTGCATTCTCATTTAAATCAGCTCTTTCCCGATCTAGAAACTTACTTTCTATAACCCCTCTATATTTTTCCTCAGATTTTTGTAAACAATTTTTTTAATCTCTATTTAAGGACAAAATAAATCATGGTACCTACCTAATAGAAAGTAAAAATGAAGTGAAATTAACCATGTGCATCATGAAATCAACTTAAATTAAACTTACATTACACAACACTATCACAATAAAATAAAACATTACAAATGTCTTAAACCTACGAGTATTATCATAAGCTACAACTAAACATCTCACCCTAAATTTAAAATCTACCAGGAACAAGCCTTTCTTTCGTCAAAAGCATAAAAGAGCCCAACTTGTTTGGGACAAAATTGAAGTGAAAATTTATACCTACATATTTAAATAGAAATAGTTTGGGAAGATGGCCAAATTCTGTATTTCTCAACAAGTTACTTTCAAACTTAAATTAGGTTGAACAATTCATATCTTTTGAACTTACTGGACATACAATAAGAATCCCTGATAATTAGCTGAATTCCCTTTAAGAATGAGCTATTAATTTTCTTAATTTATAATATGAGACTAACCAGTCTCTGTGGACTGTTTATAAGCAATAAGCATGTTTATAATGAAATTTTTGACAAAGGAAGACACAACATACAAACTTTTGTTCACAAAGACATCATCTACATACTTGGATATGGACACCTTTTGCAAAAGAGAGCACTTTCAAAATCCTGTACACTTTAGTCTCATCACGACATTTCAGCATAAAACTCCAATTATATTATGACTATCTCTCCCAAATATGCAATTTATTTGGAAACACTATATTTGAATTTTAATTTGTAACAAATTTTACTTCACAATGGTCTCTGAAACTCTGAAGGCATTGATCAACTTTTTTAAAGGGCTCTAGAACTTTAATCCATCCTTCCTAACAGTCCAAAATACCTTATCCACACCATCAGCATTATCACTTGGCACTAATGTCCGGTTTCACAAAAAATTGTTAAAAGAACTCAAGGATTTAATTCCCCATCTAGCTAAAAAAAACAAACTGAAAAAGATAACTACTACCAACATATCTGCCAAAGAGATTTATATCACAGCATTTCGAAGAGCCTCCTTGACTAATTCTGTCACCTCTATAAAGAATATTGTTAAAATAACTCAAGGATTTAATTCCCCATCTAGCTACAAAACAAACTGAGAGAGATAACTACTACCAACATATCTGCCAAAGAGATTTATATCACAGCATTTCGAAGAGCCTCCTTGACTAATTCTGTCACCTCTATAAATTTTCTTTTTACCAAAGGAATTTTGGGGGATTTCAATTGGTATATCCAGATTATCCAGTAGGTAGTTCCAGTTAGGACTCTGTGAAACCGGACATGAAGCAGACACCTTACCAGTTACTTGAACATTTAAACATCATTGATGACCAAACTAGGAGCGTCCCTCCTGAGGGACAACTTCTCAGTGAGCTTCTTGTTGATTTCCCGGTAGTAATCAATCAGATCGGCTTGCTTTGTGATCAGATCATCAATTTCCTGATCCGAAGGTCTGTTGAGAGGAAAATATGAATTAGAATCTTAGGATAAGTGAAGAAATTGGTAAACTAACTAAAAGGAAAGCTCTTCTAATTTGGTACCGTCTCCCTTTGTTTCTCCAGACCCCAATCACATGCAACATTATCAAGTGTAGCAAAAAAGAAAAGTTTTCCTAACAATATAACTTTTTTTTCAATGATTTTCTCTCTTACCTGCATCCAATATATAGACCAGGCATCTCTTGCTCACTTTAACTAAAAAGAAAGCTCTTCTAATTTGGTACCGTCTCCCTTTGTTTCTCCAGACTCCAATCACATGCAACATTATCAAGTGTAGCAAAAAAAAAGTTTTCCTAACAATATAACTTTTTTTTCAATGATTTTCTCTCTTACCTGCATCCAATATATAGACCAGGCATCTCTTGCTCACTCATTTCAGACTGAGGCTGCAACTTGTTGAATTTCCGCACTTTACCTGAAAAGAGGAGAGAAAATCAAAATATGTATATTATTATGAAATTCAAATTACCATTTAAAACATGGGACAGTACTGTGAAGGCATTTGTGTCTTTATGACAGGCGACCAAAGTTGATTGACAATAAATGGAACAAATAAAATGTAAATGAGGTCAAAGGATTTTAGAGGAATGTAAAAAAAAAGTGTCTACCTTCCTCTGACTGAGGTTGATGTTGACTGACCTTAGTGTGAACCTAATTTTAGTATTTGGGTTAGACTTACGTGTGTATTTGATCATGAGATATAGGATAGCAAGACACTGAATCAACACAAGGGCAGACAACTGATTAGCTGGGGAAGAGAGAAAGTCTTCGGTACCACATGTGAAAAGTTTGTTTTGGTTGATAATGAGAAATGTGGCCAGAAGAGCAATCATGAGGATATTTCCTGAAATGAGACAAACAATAGAATACACAGAAAGTGGGACAAAAATAAAATATGACACCAAGTGTTTGGTGAGGTATTGTCCAAGAAACAGAACTAAGCCATCATATTAAAAGACTTACCAATGAAGTATGTCATACTTACCGATGGAAGCCACAAAGAATGTGAGAATAATATAAGGCTGCACCTCCTTATAAAAAGTGATATAACCTCGTAGTTTCAAGTAGTAATGTTTACGTCGGAAGTAATCCTGAGAGAGTGCGGTGAGAATCCAGGTGGTGACATTGCAATAAATCATAACAAAGTAGAGATCACATTTGACTTCCACATCAGTGATTATAAATGAGGCTATAGACACAGCACTGTACATGAGCTGGAATAAGAGAAGAAAATCAAATTTAATTGATGACTATCTATCCCATCAAGGCAGGCTGTTTCTTTCCCTATTTGTCTTTTTTCTCATTCTCCCTCTATTATTCATCCTTATTCATGTTGCCTTGAAATTTCTAGCCTGTGTTACAGCCTATAACTAGCCAGACATGTTCCAAATACACAAAACCTTATTTAAACTGGGAGTAAAGGATTTTTCAGTCTCATTCTAGCAGGGTATATACTATTATATTCTAAAAGAATATAAAGATGGCTACAGCCTATAACTAGCCAGACATGTTCCAAATACACAAGACCTTATTTAAACTGGGAGTAAAGGATTTTTCAGTCTCATTCTAGCAGGGTATATACTATTATATTCTAAAAGAATATAAAGATGGCTACTCACAATATAAATGCTATAGAAGACAATAAGTGGATACACCTTGAGTGGTTTGAATGTTCCTGGGTTGGCAACAACATAGCTGAGGACTCGGTCCTGGTCGTCAGACATGACTTTAAACTTCTCTACACTGAAATTCGGAAATATGACTTATTTCAAACATAACGTAAATGAAAACCAAGTATAATTGAGCAATAGGAATTATTCGTACGAGTACCTATGTATATCCACATCTGTGAGCAAGTAGACAACAGTAAGTAACCTCTGTTACAACTAATCATATTCACAGTGAGCCTTATGTTATCAACTGCCATGTAAGTCTACTGTAAATATTTAAATTGCACTCTGAACTGGCTTGGCTACTGTATCAGTCCTGTAAATCATAGGCTAAATTAGGACCTATAGCTTTGCTGTATTAGAAAGTAAAAACAATAGAACTGATGATAACTTACACAATAATGAATGGATGTGTTCACCAGACTTCAAGTTACTTGCGATTTCCACTGATGAGGTCCCATGAAACTTTTCAAATTGGGACGATAAAGCAAACGTAACTGCCTATTCAGCCTTCGATTTTTATCAGTAGGGACTTTGGACCTTTCTGTTTTCTGTTTCAGGACTTTCAGGTTTCCTTTTCCTCTTCTCTTCTAGCCTTTTGCTTGCCTTTTGATTTGATAAAAAATGCAAAAACAGCTGGGTGCTTTTGTTTTGATATTTGTGCTGAGCTCTAGCGAAATTTGCTAGAACTACCTACTAACTTGATTCTCCAGAGACCATTCCAGAGACAAATTTAAAGATTATTAGCACATTGCATACTCAAACGAAATTTACGGCGTTCATACAAAACTACCTTCGCTCTAGCTTTTGAACAGTGATAGATAGGTCGCCACGCCAGCCTAGTTGGCTTGTTTTGTAGCGCGTCTGCCTTGTAAGCGCTAAGCGCTAGGCCGTGGGTTCGATTCCAGCCCGGGGCAGATTTTATCCTCGACGGATAATGTTCGTTCTCGGAACACCTGGCTTTCTCCTATCCTGCCTTAATTCTCTCTTCGATTTCGGGACGATAAGACCTTAGCATTTATTCTCTCTTCCTCTCTCTCTCTCTCTCCCACCCTTTTTTCCTTTTTAGCATTGGTATTAGCTATCCAAGATTTGCTGCTGAAAATGGAAAGAACTGACTAGAACGAAAGAAAAATCATAGGATTTTAAAAAATAAAATTCAATTTTATTATTTTATTGTTAGATAATAAGACAGATAATTACTTTCTCTATTTTACAAACAAAATTAAATAAAGTGTGCAAAATAAATACACATGAAAATAAAAGAGAAATTAAGAACGAAGAACAAACGACAAGAAATTTTTTAATAATAAATACCTATGTATATTCAAATAATAGACGCATATCTACAACCTATTTTCTTCAAAAAATAAATTAATCTTATTATGCCTACCTACAAGTATTTGATGGAATACATATTATAGTTTTATAATTAGATATTCGACGTATATTTACTTTATAATTACGAGTAAGTGACTAAAAGTTAAATAACTAGATTAAAGACTAGGGGGATGTGTGGATCTGAGATCAATCGGAAATTTTACAACATTTCAGCACAAAAAGGAAATTGTGGAACACAAAGATATTCTGGGTAAGATCACCATTGATTTGATCTGACATTTCAAACGTGGAACACAAAGAACAGATATTCTTGGTAAGATTCACCATTGATTTGATTTGACATTTCAAACGTGGAAGATTTTTGAATGACCCAAAAAGAAGTCAATAAAATTTATAATTACAATAGAATAAGTACATATTTTCTCGATTTTAATTAAATAGGTATCAACGTTTTTAAAAAATCTCCCATTAACAAAATATCCGTCATGGGTCCCATTGTTTCACTTTTTGCGTCTGGCTTTCTATTATCCTGTCCTCCTTCTCTCTTCCATTTGGTGACAATAAGACGGAGGTCTACAATTGCCTCTATCAAACCTATAGGGTCCAAAAAACCTTAGGGAATCTACATAATTCCCTACCTACCAACCTATAGCATACATTTTTGTGGACTGCAAACAGTAAATTTTTTGACTATTTTTAAAGTTACCATTACCGATCAATTACGACAAGAAGCAAAAAACACATCTATGTATATTGTATATCTACTTTGGGATTCGCTTGAGAAAGATTTGTGCTGCACTTTAATGACCATTAACACCCTGCACTGTGACGCAAACTGTAATTTGTCGAGTGTAAAAGTTCAATTGCTAAATTTTAATGTAAACTCATTTAGAGCTAATTTGTTTTATTTGTTGCCATATCATTAGAAAACTGAGCATAACAATGGTTTGAAAGTGGCGAAAAGTACAACGAAAATTTCGCTGACAATAAAAACTTATCTGGGGTAAATTATAAAATGTGATTGGTATTGGGCCTATTGGCGATAATATCGAACTGAAGTGTTTGAATGAAAGAATGAACGCTAAATTTCCAGCACAGAGTTGAAAAACTTCGACCCGCCCGAGAATCAAATGGGGGACCTCCGAGTTAATACCTGCACTAGGCCACGGAGGCTACTCTATGCAGTAGAAGCATTTGCTTTACTTTTATGCATACCATTGTGACCTAATACCTAATGTTGAATGTGATAGATATTGGGCCTATTGGCGATAATATCGAACTGAAGTGTTTTTCCTATGTAGTTTATATCCCTGTATTGAGTCACCCAATTTGGCTGAAAGCAAACTGTTTAGGAACGTTGGAAACATTGGTCGGAAGGACAATAGGTATGGTGATAATTTGGTTGTCTTATTTACACATTATATCAACGCAACTGCAGACTATGTCTATGCAGTAAAAGCATGAATGAAAGAATGAACGCTAAATTTCCAGCACAGAGTTGAAAAACTTCGACCCGCCCGAGAATCAAATGGGGGACCTCCGAGACTCCGAGTTGATACCTGCACTAGGCCACGGAGGCTACTCTATGCAGTAGAAGCATTTGCTTTACTTTTATGCATACCATTGTGACCTAATACCTAATGTAAACATAATTAATTAATCTTATTATGCCTACCTACATGTATTTGATGGAATACATATTATAGTTTTATAATTAGATATTCGACGTATATTTACTTTATAATTACGAGTAAGTGACTAAAAGTTAAATAACTAGATTAAAGACTAGGGGGATGTGTGGATCTGAGATCAATCGGAAATTTTACAACATTTCAGCACAAAAAGGAAATTGTGGAACACAAAGATATTCTGGGTAAGATCACCATTGATTTGATCTGACATTTCAAACGTGGAAGATTTTTGAATGACCCGAAAAGAAGTCAATAAAATTTATAAGTACAATAAAATAAGTACATTTTTTCTCGATTTTAATTAAATATCAACGTTTTTAAAAAAATCTCCCATTAATGAAATCTCCGTCCTGGTCCCATTGTTTCACTTTTTGTGTCGAAAGTTGCTTCTTTTGACCCACACATTTCATGACTAGAGTTTCACTCATGCTCAATCCAGTGAGCTTTTGCCTTAAAATTATTCCTTAACTTCTAAAATTTGAAACAAAATGCAACTTCTTAAACATAATATATGCAGTTGCGACGCTTCATCCGGCACTGATTTGGTTAAAGTAATAGTTTCTGGGTGCGGATTTAAAATTTCTAACTAGTCCCCAAAACTTTTGGAAAGCGTCACCACTGCGATATAAAGGTAGGTTTAGACGAAGCGAGTCTACTCGCGTACCAAGACTCGTTTCCTCCTCGCACATCAAAACTCATCCTCGCGCCACTGTTTACACGAAACGCGTTTTCTCGCTTGGAAGGGTGAGCCAGGCATTTTGAAACAAAATGCAACTTCTTAAACATAATATATGCAGTGGCGATGCTTCATTCCTGATAGTGAGGGAACAATCCGGCACTGATTTGGTTAAAGTAATAGTTTCTGGGTGCGGATTTAAAATTTCGAACTAGTCCCCAAAACTTTTGAAGAGCGTCACCACTGCGATATAAGAACCTTATTTTCAAAATGTCAAGCACGTAAAAATGGCCAAGAGACGTTTTTCACAACAACTACCACTGATTTCTTTGAAATAACAATAGGGCCATACCAAGTTGGATTAGCTATCATGGTACTAAAAGATTACTTTAGAATGGAGCTATACCTCAGCTCAAACCAGAGTTTATCTCTATGTCTACAATCTGAATAATCTATCCAGAGTAATTAGCCCTTGACTTTTTTTATGACTTTAGGGTTCTCCTGAAGAAGCTTTTCTAGTAGTGTGTCTCTCAACCATCTTCTTGTGACGGACCCAGTCTAAATTCTAACAGTACCAAGAGACCTTATAGGATCTTCTGGCTAAGTAACACCTGCGTTACTTATGGAACATTGCTACCCGTGTAAGCTATCTCTCTGAGGAGACGAACTAACATAGAACTAACGAAACATGACAAATATGGAGAAAAAAAAATCATCTAAGATAGATGCAGAAGAAAAATGATATTAAAAAAAAAAATAATAATAATAATAAAAAAAATGATGATTTTACCATTATGATGAGAATTACTGGCACAGGTCCACGTATAATAATCCATTTTGACATTATTTTATCAAAAGTTATAAACATCATCTAAGATAGATGCAGAAGAAAAATGATAAAAAATGTTGATGATTTTACCATTATGATGAGAATTACTGGCACAGGTCCACGTATAATAATCCATTTTGACATTATTTTATCAAAAGTTATAAACAACGATTTCAAAAATTACATAAAAGATACAATATTCAATACAGTAGAGTAGATTAACATAGAGTCCAATAAAATTAAATATATGATTAATAATTTTCTGTACAGTAAGATAATGAATAATTTAAACATAAAATTAAAATCACAATAAACCTAAAAAGGTAATACCTAATATCTACAAATAATATAGTTTTTATAATAAAATTTATCAGTTTGGTTATACATTGCACAGCATTACAGAAAGAAAAGATACAAGGACTATGTATCCAGATAAATTCACTCAGCAACAAGCTCTCTAGAAAATACACCTAACAAACAACATGAAAATCTCACTAAGTATTAGGAAGATGTGAAGTCATTTATGCGAGAATACCAATGGAGTTGAAGACCAGTTAGGTACCTATGTAGAAGAAAAGACCAATTAGGTGACAGAAGAAATGGTCTGGAGAACTGGATATGATTTTAAAGGTAGGTCCCCTAGGTATCAATCGTGTAACTACCTTGATAATTAATAAGATTTTAATGTTGATTTTTTTCACCAAGAGTAGGTTCAGAGCACATACCTTTTTGAGATCAAAAATTACATTAAGAAGGGAAAAAGAGATTGGGAGATTCTGTATTTTATTTTTTAAAATGAATTATTATGAAATTCAAATTACCAATTGAAAGCATTTGTGTCTTCATGACAGGCAACCAAAGTTGATTGACAATAAATGGAACAAATAAAATGTAAATGAGGTCAAAGGATTTTAGAGGAATGTAAAAAAAAGTGTCTACCTTCCTCTGACTGAGGTTGATGTTGACTGACCTTAGTGTGAACCTAATTTTAGTATTTGGGTTAGACTTACGGGAAAATACACCTAACAAACAACATGAAAATCTCACTAAGTATTAGGAAGATGTGAAGTCATTTATGCGAGAACACCAATGGAGTTGAAGACCAGTTAGGTACCTATGTAGAAGAAAAGACCAATTAGGTGATAGAAGAAATGGTCTGGAGAACTGGATATGATTTTAAAGGTAGGTCCCCTAGGTATCAATCGCGTAACTACCTTGATAATAATTAATGAGATTTTAATGTTGATTTTTTTTTCACCAAGAGTAGTTTCAGAGCACATACCTTTTTGAGATCAAAAATTACATTAAGAAGGGAAAAAGAGATTGGGAGATTCTGTATTTTATTTTTTAAAATGAAATTTTATAAGGAAATTTTGTAGGGGAATCTAAATGTGAGCCCCGATATTTTCTTGCTAAATCTAAACATATCTAAACCCCGATATTTTCTTGCTAAATAATTATTACACAACTTTATTAGCAGCACCTAGGATCTTCTCTTTGTAAAAAAGATATCTTTGGATACCCCGATATTTTCTTGCTAAATAATTATTACACAACTTTATTAGCAGCACCTAGGATCTTCTCTTTGTAAAAAAGATATCTTTGGATTTCTAGCTGTTTTCCACCTTTTATGACTCTACCCACTAAATTGTTTAGAATTAAGACTACCTTAATATATCAACTACCTAATTTAGATACAATCGTATACATAATGTTTCTACAAACTACATAATTATTTATGTACCCACCTAACTTATACCTATTCAACTACCTAATTTAGATACAATCGTATACATAATGTTTCTACAAACTACATAATTATTTATGTACCCACCTAACTTATACCTATTACCTAAATAAAACCTTATAAATAGCCTAATACTAATTTCGACCATGTGATGACTACCTATGGACAATGGACATGGGACTAGATTTTATGTTACTGAGACTAGAATAATCTTATTTAATATTTATATCTAAGGGACTAGATTTCGTGTTGGTGAGACTAGAATAATACTATTTATAACTCTGGGCTAATAGATTTTCTGTTAGTGAGACTAGAATAATCCTATTTATGACTATGGGACTAGATTTTGTGTAAGACTAGAATAATCCTATTTATAACTCTGGGCTAATAGATTTTCTGTTAGTGAGACTAGAATAATCCTATTTA
This sequence comes from Diaphorina citri, assembly GCF_000475195.1. Classification (NCBI taxonomy): domain Eukaryota; kingdom Metazoa; phylum Arthropoda; class Insecta; order Hemiptera; family Psyllidae; genus Diaphorina; species Diaphorina citri. The sequence continues at coordinate 185,272 of NW_007377649.1, forward strand.
TGACTCTGGGCTATCTATTTATAACTCTGGGACTAGATTTTATGTTAGTAAGACTAGAATAATACTATTTATATCTATGGGACTAGATTTTGTGTTAGTAAGACTAGAATAATCCTATTTATAACTCTGGGCTAATAGATTTTCTGTTAGTGAGACTAGAATAATCCTATTTATGACTATGGGACTAGATGTTAGTAAGACTAGAGTAATCCTATTTATAACTATGGGACTAGATTTACTGTTAGTGAGACTAGAATAATCCTATTTATAACTCTGGGACTAGATTTTCTGTTACTGAGACTAGAATATTCCTATTTATAACTATGGGACTAGATTTAGTGTTATTGAGACTAGAATAATCCTATTTATAACTATGGGACTAGATTTAGTGTTAGTGAGACTAGAATAATCCTATTTATAACTCTGGGACTAGATTTTCTGTTACTGAGACTAGAATAATCCTATTGATAACTATGGGACTAGATTTAGTGTTAGTGAGACTAGAATAATCCTATTTATAACTATGGGACTAGATTTAGTGTTAGTGAGACTAGAATAATCCTATTTATAACTCTGGGACTAGATTTTGTTACCGAGACTAGAATAATTCTATTTATAACTATGGGACTAGATTAAGTGTTAGTGAGACTAGAATAATCCTATTTACATCTATGGGACTAGATTTTCTGTTGCTGAGACTAGAATAATCCTATTTATAACTACGGGACTAGATTTTCTGTTAGTAAGACTAGAATAATCCCATGTATTTATATGTATGGGAGTAGATTAAGTGTTAGTGAGACTAGAATAATCCTATTTATAACTATGGGACTAGATTTTCTGTTAGTAAGACTAGAATACATAATCCTATTTATAACTCTGGGACTAGATTTTCTGTTAGTAAGACTAGAATAGTCCTATTTATATCTACGGGACTAGACTTTGTGTTTGTGAGACTAGTATAATCCTATTTATATCTACGGGACTAGATTTTGTGTTAGTAAGACTAGAATAATCCTATTTATACCTATGGGACTAGATTTTGTTTAGTGAGACTAGAATAATCCTATTTATATCTATGGGACTAGATTTTATGTTAGTGAGACGAATAATCCTATTTATATCCATGGGACTAGATTAAGTGTTAGTGAGACTAGAATAATCCTATTTATATCTATGGGACTAGATTTTATGTCAGTAAGACTAGAATAATCCTACTTATATCTACGGGACTAGATTTTGTGTTAGTAAGACTAGAATAATCCTATTTATATCTATGGGACTAGATTTTATGTCAGTAAGACTAGAATAATCCTACTTATATCTACGGGACTAGATTTTGTGTTAGTAAGACTAGAATAATCCTATTTCCTATTTATATCTACCGGACTAGATTTTGTGTTAGTAAGACTAGAATAATCCTATTTACAACTATGGAACTAGATGTTAGTGAGACTAGAATAATCCTATTTATATCTATGGGACTAGATCGAATTTTACTGTGACTCTACCTATTGGACAAGATTTTGACTTATTGAGACTAGAATAGTAGATCAATCCGATCTTCAGGAATATATTAGGGAGAATACATTTCACCTTACATCTACGACTAGCCAGATTGTTCTTAAACTACATACAAATTCTTAAAACTACCTAATCGAAAATATCACTGGAGAGCCAATAAAGTTGTGCGTTAATAAATAAGTGGTAAATGGTAGGTGATCCGTGGGGATGGGAGGTTGATATTAATATCTAAGTACCCACTTAATCTTTTTGGAGTCTCTTAGAAATTTGAAACAGTGCTAATAAAAGAATGGACATTGATTTTTGGAAGGTATCTATTGAATAGTAAAACGATCTCTGAGGTATGTGCTTGTACTTACTCACTGTGAAATAAATGTGGTGATATCCAAGAGAATGGATGATAGTACCAAAACGGGTGTCATTTGGCCTCCTCGACAGTTTGGAATCCTATATTATTCAATGGAGTTCCCAAAATAGGTGACGTCATCCCGGAACTGAGGCAGCCTGATGAATCATGATTCTGGAGATGTTTCTTCAAGTAAGCTTGCCTCCGGAATACTTTCTGACAAATGTGACACGGAAAAATTGCAGAATCATCACAACTATCTTCTTCCGAGGATTGAAACCTTTGCTGGTCAGGAGCCACCTTGGGTTTATGCCACCTCCGATGAGATGCCAAGTTGGCGGGACAATTGAAAACTTTATCACATTCTGGACACCTGTATTCGACATGAACTATCCTGGAACACCTGTGTTGAGCGAGCTGGAAAGCATCGTCATATAACTCCTTGCACAACCTGCAGATATAGTCACCAATATGATTTTCTATCTTGGCGATTTCAGCCTTTGCCTCCTCCGTCACTTCAACTACATTGAATGCAGGGTCTATGTCACCTTTACGTACCACCAAAGTTTCATCATCCCTCAGCTGCCGGATGATAGTTCCCGACACTGGTGAAGATGTTTCTTCATCGAAATTTAATTTCTTTATAGTTTTATGTTTTTTACTTACGGCAGGAAACTTTGGTGAATTCTGTGGTTTCTTCTCTGGTGTGAATTCCTCCGAACATTTTGATTCTGATTTATTAAAATTCGAACACACATTTTCCGAACTAGAATAACACTCGGATATATTTCTTTTCCTAATTGGTAATGAGGATTCGGAGTATTTCTTAGGTGATGGCGTGGACGGTGGCGTGATGGGCACTAGGGTAGACTTGATGGAGAGATCCAATGGTGATAGCGGTTGCTCGTAGACCCAACATAATCGCGGATCTAAATACTGACGGAAAGACGTATCGATAGGAGTAAACGCGGAACTGTAGGATGAGAAATCGAGCTGATGGTATGCTCCCCGCAACATTCTGTAATGCACTGACACATGTTTGTTTGGGATTTTTGAATGTAGAGTCTTGCAACCCTTATTTTCTATTTCAGCCAATCAGAACGCGTAACTCCTCCTCACGCGCATGATCCTCAGATTTTCTATCTTCTACAATAGCTATTTTATTTTCATCAACCCTCTTCACTCAACCGAAATTTTGCACCTTTTCATTGCACCAGGCTAGGGGCATGACAAGTCCCGTTCTTCTTTCCAGATGTGTTGAAGCATGCCCCAGACTTGCCGCTATTACCGTGTATTGTAATAGTAATAGAAATGAAGATCAAGATGTTTTTCAAGATTGAATGAAATAGCATCATGTGTGATTTCTTAAGACAGGTTTCTTTGCTGACTTGTTTTATTCCTTGGTATAATAAGAAGGGTGATTTTTCTTTATCATGCAATAAAATATTATTTATGTTATGAATTTTCGATCCCTCTCAATTAGCTGACACAAGTTCTACTAATCAAATAACTTACATCATGTTTGGGGAGAACTTTCAAATGAAATTGAATGTCTCTCAGTAAGTCAGGATAAATTAATTTACGACTCGTCGCATTCAAAGGCTTAAACAGAACATTATCTTCGAAATTGTTTGCAAACAACGGTCATGTGCTTTTCTGTTTTTATTATCGTCAACGTTTCAATATTCGGCTAGTGGCCCAGGACCGGTGTAGAGCTTTCTAAATTAATTTCCCTGCACGTGTGAGGGTTACCCGTGCATTAAGTTTTTATTTTACGAGGCGGCTGTTTGTTCTAGTTAGTAATACGCATTTAATTAGACTGAACGATGTTTGATTTCAGCGCGCAGTCAACTGAAAATACCACACATTTAATTCGGAATGTCAGGGAAAATTACTATTGGTTGAAGTTATTACGTTAAATTATTACGTTAAATTACTTACTGAAATAGTAAAATAGCTAGTCAAGAAACGATGACCAATCCATCAATGTGAAAGGCTAATGATAACTTGATAAAATCAATGATCAACGTTCTCCACGAATGCGAGTTTGTAGTTCTGACATCTCCACCAATATGAATAGATTGTGGTTGTGACATCTCCACTAATGAGAGTTTTGTTACCTTCCGAACATACATAGGTATGTTTGTTCTTTTTAGTATTATGAAAGTATCGATATTACATAAAAGTGAAAATTATAAGGTTTGGTTCGCAAGTTCATTTGTACACATCAACATGTGGGAAACAAAAGGACATTATACCCTGAGGCCCAAGATATCAATGTCTTCCCCAGGGTCTCAATGTCCCAAGGGAAGTGTAATGACTCAGAAATTGAATTCACGTGCCCTTATTACCTCAAGAAACCCTGCAAGACTGTCATATCATACCAGGAAGTACATTGAGCTCTTCCTGTGAAATAATAAGTGCTTGGAGTACGGTTTTAAAGAGGTGTTAATTACTCTTGTGACAGAACCAGTTGGGTTGGAGTAGATATGTGTATGGTGACTCAGTGTCTAGGAGTAGGTATAGGAAATAGGGAAGGAATAGCAGAGTATATCCAGTTGTAATAAGGAGCTCGGTAGCGCTCCGCCCTGCCAAGTCAAGAAAGTTTAACCGCGCTACTAGAGATATGTGACAGAACCAGTTGGGTTAGAGTAGATATGTGTATGGTGACATTGGTGACTCAGTGTCTAGGAGTATAGGAAATAGGGAACGAATAGCAGAGTATATCCAGTTGTAATAAGGAGCTCGGTAGCGCTCCGCCCTGCCAAGTCAAGAAAGTTTAACCGCGCTACTAGAGATATTGTACGCCACAGAGAAAGTAGCCGTTTTCAGGTACTTGTAGAGGAAAAACTACAAATGGTGGAAGAAAACGGATTTAATTTTATGTATTACCTTCCAAAGTTGAATGAAAATTCCTTCTGTTCAAAGGAAGATGAGAATATTTCCCGTTATAATAGAGACATTTCTTGTTCTAGATAAGAAATGAGGAAAAGTCATCAAATCGAAAGAAAATCTGAGGGAAATGGTTCACATATTCACGTGTCTGATTCAAAACCACATTCTCACATTCTTCAGATAATTACAAAATTCTCCAAGTTATTGAACAGCATTCCTTGTCCTATAAGCACAAGGCTTGTGTAGGACATTGATAGAAAAATAACAATGATATTAGATAGGTATTTACCTAAGTTACGTATATAAATGAATTATTTAAGGTGCATATAACTCTGTCATTTGAATTCTGCTCTTTTCAAGGAATAATTATGATAAGGAAGAATGTTTTCCCCTATTTCTCGTTATAATAGAGACATTTCTTGTTCTAGATAAGAAATGAGGAAAAGTCATCAAATCGAAAGAAAATCTGAGGGAAATAGCTCACATATTCACGTGTCTGATTCAAAACCACATTCTCACATTCTTCAGATAATTACAAAATTCTCCAAGTTATTGAACAGCATTCCTTTCTAATTTTCTCTGAAAAAGTAACTTTTTTCCTCCAAAGAAAAATGGAAAGTAATAAATCTTATGACGTTCCTACGTACGATCTATATAAAATCATCTCTGGTCAAATAGATTCAATGGATTTGGTTGGCAGTATTCACTTCAAAATCCCATGCAATAGAACCAGAGCCTACAATCCAATAAACTTTTTTGAAATTCCTTCCCACAGCCATTCTGACCTATCACCTCTTTTCAATCTATTAAAAATATACAATATTTACAGTGAAAACCTTGATCTGTCAGTATCTTTTAGTAAGTTCTCAAATCAAGTTGCAAAATGTTTTATTCCTAATAGCTAGGTACGTAAATATTATGTAGGTAAATGTTTACATTCTATGTTTTTATTTTATTTTATCCCCCCTCGTATTATCTCATACAAGTAGATTTAAGGAATTTTGTAAATTACATGTAACATGCCATAATATTGTAATAAAATATAATTGAATTGAATTGAATTGAATTAGGGTCTCGGAGATGAAGTAGAAAAGGGTCTTGTTTCTAACATTTGTTTAATAAGTTGTAGATATTGCCGACCTTAACTTTTTCAAATCCATGGGTCACTGAGAGGAAAAATACAAGGAGATCCCCACAAGGTTGTAAAGGTGTGTCCACACATAATCGACGGCCGTCGATCGATGTCGACTATGTTTGGACACACCTTAAGATACTACTTATATTAACCTGAAATCAAGGTAACTGCAGTTTCTTTTTGCCTTACAAAAAAAAAAAAATAAAATAAAATAAATAAATAAAAAAAAATACATATTTCTCGGGAGGAGAGTAGAAGATGATCTAGCTTTATGTCAATTTGGTAATTTTGTCCCGTCTTATCCTTTTAGTTGTGTTATAATTTATTTGTAATCTTTCATTCTAAATCACAATAGGGGCTTCAGATTACGAGTTGAAAAGACTGAAAAAGACTTGAAAGGTCTAACGTTCCTACTGAAGGTGCATTTACAATGCGTCTTATTATTATTATTATTATTTGCAAAGGTTTTGCTTCTGTGCACCCTTTGAAAAAACCTTTTCTTGCTCTTTATCAAACCTCGGTCTATTATTTACAACGAGAGAGGGTCTAGCTGAAAATTTGTGTTGTACCTACCTTGCAGTGTGACAATATGGAATCCCTACATGGTGATAACTGAGATAACCCTGTAAGTTTGAAAATAAAAGACCAGAAACTCCATCTTTGTCATCTGTTTACCTGTGAACATTAGTTTCACTTTTATCATCTGAAGAGATTATTGTTATTGTTGTCAATTTGTGATGGATTCCTTATTTTCAAATTGTCCTAGCACGTAAAAATGGCCAAGAGACGTTTTTCACAACAACTACCACTGATTTCTTTGAAATAATAATAGGGCCATAACAAGTTGGATTAGCTATCATGGTACTAAAAGATTACTTTAGAATGGAGCTATACCTCAGCTCAAACCAGAGTTTATCTCTATGTCTACAATCTGAATAACCTATCCAGAGTAATTAGCCCTTGACTTTTTTTATGACTTTAGGGTTCTCCTGAAGGAGCTTTTCTTGTAGTGTGTCTCTCAACCATCTTCTTGTGACGGACCCAGTCTAAATTCTAACAGTACCAAGAGACCTTATAGGATCGTTTGGCTAAGTAACACCTGCGATACTTATGGAACATTGCTACCCGTGTAAGCTATCTCTCTGAGGAGACGAACTAACATAGAACTAACGAAACATGACAAATATGGAGAATGAACACCTGTGTTGAGCGAGCTGGAATGCATCGTCATATAACTCCTTGCACAACCTGCAGATATAGTCACCAATATGATTTTCTATCTTGGCGATTTCAGCCTTTGCCTCCTCCGTCACTTCAACTACATTGAATGCAGGGTCTATGTCACCTTTACGTACCACCAAAGTTTCATCATCCCTCAGCTGCCGGATGATAGTTCCCGACACTGGTGAAGATGTTTCTTCATCGAAATTTAATTTCTTTATAGTTTTATGTTTTTTACTTACGGCAGGAAACTTTGGTGAATTCTGTGGTTTCTTCTCTGGTGTGAATTCCTCCGAACATTTTGATTCTGATTTATTAAAATTCGAACACACATTTTCCGAACTAGAATAACACTCGGATATATTTCTTTTCCTAATTGGTAATGAGGATTCGGAGTATTTCTTAGGTGATGGCGTGGACGGTGGCGTGATGGGCACTAGGGTAGACTTGATGGAGAGATCCAATGGTGATAGCGGTTGCTCGTAGACCCAACATAATCGCGGATCTAAATACTGACGGAAAGACGTATCGATAGGAGTAAACGCGGAACTGTAGGATGAGAAATCGAGCTGATGGTATGCTCCCCGCAACATTCTGTAATGCACTGACACATGTTTGTTTGGGATTTTTGAATGTAGAGTCTTGCAACCCTTATTTTCTATTTCAGCCAATCAGAACGCGTAACTCCTCCTCACGCGCATGATCCTCAGATTTTCTATCTTCTACAATAGCTATTTTATTTTCATCAACCCTCTTCACTCAACCGAAATTTTGCACCTTTTCATTGCACCAGGCTAGGGGCATGACAAGTCCCGTTCTTCTTTCCAGATGTGTTGAAGCATGCCCCAGACTTGCCGCTATTACCGTGTATTGTAATAGTAATAGAAATGAAGATCAAGATGTTTTTCAAGATTGAATGAAATAGCATCATGTGTGATTTCTTAAGACAGGTTTCTTTGCTGACTTGTTTTATTCCTTGGTATAATAAGAAGGGTGATTTTTCTTTATAATGCAATAAAATATTATTTTTGTTATGAAATTTTCGATCTCTCTCAATTAGCTGACACAAGTTCTACTAATCAAATAACTTACATCATGTTTGGGGAGAACTTTCAAATGAAATTGAATGTCTCTCAGCATGCAATAAAATATTATTTATGTTATGAATTTTCGATCCCTCTCAATTAGCTGACACAAGTTCTACTAATCAAATAACTTACATCATGTTTGGGGAGAACTTTCAAATGAAATTGAATGTCTCTCAGTAAGTCAGGGTAAATTAATTTACGACTCGTCGCATTCAAAGGCTTAAACAGAATATTATCTTCGAAATTGTTTGCAAACAACGGTCATGTGCTTTTCTGTTTTTATTATCGTCAACGTTTCAATATTCGGCTAGTGGCCCAGATAAATTAATTTACGACTCGTCGCATTCAAAGGCTTAAACAGAACATTATCTTCGAAATTGTTTGCAAACAACGGTCATGTGCTTTTCTGTTTTTATTATCGTCAACGTTTCAATATTCGGCTAGTGGCCCAGGACCGGTGTAGAGCTTTCTAAATTAATTTCCCTGCACGTGTGAGGGTTACCCGTGCATTAAGTTTTTATTTTACGAGGCGGCTGTTTGTTCTAGTTAGTAATACGCATTTAATTAGACTGAACGATGTTTGATTTCAGCGCGCAGTCAACTGAAAATACCACACATTTAATTCGGAATGTCAGGGAAAATTACTATTGCTTGAAGTTTTTAGGCACTAAGTACCTAATGTACTTACTTTTCTAAATAATATACCTATAGGTAGGTACCTATTCAGAACTAGAAATAGGTTAATATGCAAACCATTATTTTTATTATTTATTTTTTTTTTATTAATATTATTATTACGTTAAATTACTTACTGAAATAGTAAAATAGCTAGTCAAGAAACGATGACCATTCCATCAATGTGAAAGGCTAATGATAACTTGATAACCATCAATGATCAACGTTCTCCACAAATGCGAGTTTGTAGTTCTGACATCTCCACCAATATGAATAGATTGTGGTTGTGACACCTCCACTAATGAGAGTTTTGTTACCTTCCGAACATACATAGGTATGTTTGTTCTTTTTAGTATTATGAAAGCATCGATATTACATAAAAGTGAAAATTATAAGGTTTGGTTCACAAGTTCATTTGTACACATCAACATGTGGGAAACTAAAAGAACATCATACCCTGAGGCCCAAGATATCAATGTCTTCCCCAGGGTCTCAATGTCCCAAGGGAAGTGTAATGACTCAGAAATTGAATTCACGTGCCCTTATTACCTCAAGAAACTACGTACGAGTATAAAAATTAGTTAGGTCCCTACTAATGAATTTTCTTGGATTTCCAGGGAGAGACGTAAAGTTCAATGTCCGCTCTCGGCATCCATCTATCCACATCTCAAAATTCTTCTTTATTTTTGTACATTTAACTATCTAACTACTTTAGACTTAAATTCCTAGATGAAATTATTCACCCATTTTACAATGGTTAGGTATGATTTTTGACATATTATAAATCAAAAGGTTGTACCAACCCTACAATCAAACACACTCAATGAGCATATTGTGAAAAACTGGTTGAACACAAATTAAAACACTCTTTTTTTTTGTTCAGGTGATATGAAAGGAGCAAAATTTTGAATTGAAAATGCATATTATTTGTCAAATGAAAGGTTTAAAAAGAGGTAAAGGTTCAGATATAAAGGCTTCAAGATACGTAGACCTTTACAGCAAAGAAGATGCTGGAGTTCTATTGTTTACCAAAGCCAGTCCTAGGTTGCTGACCTAGTCTCCGCTTTGTAATTTTGTAATGGGGACGCGTGTGTAGGATTTACAAAGCCACGTGCCATGCACCTGGTCCGTATTTTTCTTTGTAGAAATCTTCAACCCTATTACCCTCAACCCGACTCCTAGGGTCTCGGAGATGAAGTAGAAAAGGGTCTTGTTTCTAACATTTGTTTAATAAGTTGTAGATATTGCCGACCTTAACTTTTTCAAATCCATGGGTCACTGAGAGGAAAAATACAAGGAGATCCCCACAAGGTTGTAAAGGTGTGTCCACACATAATCGACGGCCGTCGATCGATGTCGACTATGTTTGGACACACCTTAAGATACTACTTATATTAACCTGAAATCAAGGTAACTGCAGTTTCTTTTTGCCTTACAAAAAAAAAAAAATAAAATAAAATAAATAAATAAAAAAAAATACATATTTCTCGGGAGGAGAGTAGAAGATGATCTAGCTTCTGAGACTAGAATAATCCTATTTATAACTATGGGACTAGATTTAGTGTTAGTGAGACTAGAATAATCCTATTTATAACTATGGGACTACATGTTAGTAAGACTAGAATAATCCTATTTATATCCATGGGACTAGATTTTCTGTTAGTAAGACTAGAATAATCCTATTTATAACTCTGGGACTAGATTTTCTGTTAGTAAGACTAGAATAGTCCTATTTATATCTACGGGACTAGACTTTGTGTTTGTGAGACTAGTATAATCCTATTTATATCTATGGGACTAGATTAAGTGTTAGTGAGACTAGAATAATCCTATTTATATCCATGGGACTAGATTTTATGTCAGTAAGACTAGAATAATCCTACTTATATCTACGGGACTAGATTTTGTATTAGTAAGACTAGAATAATCCTATTTATATCTATGGGACTAGATTTTATGTCAGTAAGACTAGAATAATCCTACTTATATCTACGGGATAGCTTTATGTCAATTTGGTAATTTTGTCCCGTCTTATCCTTTTAGTTGTGTTATAATTTATTTGTAATCTTTCATTCTAAATCACAATAGGGGCTTCAGATTACGAGTTGAAAAGACTGAAAAAGACTTGAAAGGTCTAACGTTCCTACTGAAGGTGCATTTACAATGCGTCTTATTATTATTATTTGCAAAGGTTTTGCTTCTGTGCACCCTTTGAAAAAACCTTTTCTTGCTCTTTATCAAACCTCGGTCTATTATTTATTATTTGCAAAGGTTTTGCTTCTGTGCACCCTTTGAAAAAACCTTTTCTTGCTCTTTATCAAACCTCGGTCTATTATTTACAACAAAGACAGGGTCTAGCTGAAATTTGTGTTGTACCTACCTTGCAGTGTGACAATATGGAATCCCTACTTGGTGATAACTGAGATAACCCTGTAAGTTTGAAAATAAAAGACCAGAAACTCCGTCTTTGTCATCTGTTTACCTGTGAACATTAGTTTCACTTTTATCATCTGAAGAGATTATTGTTATTGTTGTCAATTTGTGATGGATTCTTTTTGGCGCTAAAATTTCATCATGTGGATTAGAACTCTATTGAAAATTGGAGCTTAATGGCTTACTAAATAATTATCTATGAATTAATTTTGATTTCTTCCAAGATGTGAAGTAAACTTCAGAGCTGTGTACAAGAGGAATACTTGCTAATAGGTTAAGGGGGATTATGTCAACCTCATTAGTTTTTTTTTTAGTTTCAAAAGCAAGCAATTATGTAGAATTCTAGGTAGATATTAAGTTGTAGGTAATAAATTCTCCTTTACATTTTTAATTTTTTAGACTTACGTACACGTACCTATGTACGTTAGAGGGTTAAGAATATTAAATTTGTAAAACATTTTTTTAATTTTTTAGACTTACGTACACGTACCTATGTACGTTAGAGGGATAAGAATATTAAATTTGTAAAACATTTATTAATACCTATCTGAAGTTTTTTTTTATTATTATTATCTGAGGTAGCTGTAAAAAGGTGCAAGAAGAATACTTACCTAGATTTCCCTTTCTCCCCTATCCGAAACAGTAAAAGTGAAAGGAAACTGTTGATCCTTTTGTTTGAATTTTATAACATTTTTTAACACACAGAATTATTATTTTGTTGATTGGATTAATTCGATAAACCGGATCCTAAATCATAAGATGAGGGTTTAGAATTACCTACCAACAGGATTTAGTAGAGATAAAAAAAAATATATTAAGTGTTTAATTTTATACCTAGAAAAAACAAGCAGTTTAATGTATAAAATGTTTACTGACAAAATTTACTTTTTTTTTTCGACGTCATACCTGAGCATTTGACGAACATTTGAAGTTCTTATTTACAACAATGTGAATAAATGCTAATTGCTGATTCGAGGTTAATTGAGAACAGATCAGATGGATCATTGTATATGATTGTAAACTTTTATAATCATTGTTTTGCTTTTACTTTTCCCACTTATGTAGGCTTGACATTTTCCAGTCAGTTTCTTTTTAGAATAGCCAAATTTTGGGAGCAATGTGAAGTACTATGCACATTCTCTGATAGATTACATATCGAAGATGGTACCTACATACCTATGCCTCAAAATACGAATTTGATACTCTATTTCCTTTCCTTCAAGTTCCGCTTTAAGCTACAATATTGCAGCACCTTTTGTACTTAGTTTTGCTAATCCGAAGGTGAAGTACCAATTTCCTGTGAGTTTGTATTGATCCTTGGCACGAGCTACAGATTTTGATTTGAATCTCTATGATGGTATATTATTTTTCAATTTTTTGTATGGGATCTGTCACTCTGTCTTCTTTTTGTTAGAGACTTCTTCTTCTTCTTCTTCATCTTGCCAAGGATTTCAGGAGAATATCTTCACTTTTCACATCCTTTTTACAATCTGTTACTTTGTTCTTCCGTTATGTAACATGAAAACTGGGTTTACTTGCAGGATACATAGGCATTGTATGCCATTGCCATACTTTTGCCTCGGTGGCGTAGTGGTCAAGACGCTCGCCTGGGAATCAGGAGGTCAATTTTTTTGTATGGGATCTATCACTTTGTCTTCTTTTTGTTAGAGATGTCTTCTTTTTTCTTCATCTTGCGAAGGATTTTAGTAAAATATCTTCACTTTTTCACATCCTTTTTTTCCACAATCTGTTACTTTGTTCTTCCTTTGTGGAACATGGCTCAGTTTACTCAGTTACTTGCAGGATACGTATTGGATGCCATACTTTTGTTACTATCCTTACGAACTGATAAGTCAGTTATAGTTATACCATCAAACATGCCATTCTAATAGTCTATTTTTTCGATGTCCAGTCTATTTTTCCGATAGTTTTCCTAAGACTGTCTTTACATGGAATAAGTTGACTTGTTTTGATGACATTTGTTTTCTTTCCTGAAGTTTAATGAGCAGGCAGGGGGAGGGGGTGTATAAAGTTGATACAAAATGAACTTTGTGATGGATTCTTTTTGGCGCTAAAATTTCATCATGTGGATTAGAACTCTATTGAAAATTGGAGCTTAATGGCTTACTAAATAATTATCTATGAATTAATTTTGATTTCTTCCAAGATGTGAAGTAAACTTCAGAGCTGTGTACAAGAGGAATACTTGCTAATAGGTTAAGGGGGATTATGTCAACCTCATTAGTTTTTTTTTTAGTTTCAAAAGCAAGCAATTATGTAGAATTCTAGGTAGATATTAAGTTGTAGGTAATAAATTCTCCTTTACATTTTTAATTTTTTAGACTTACGTACACGTACCTATGTACGTTAGAGGGTTAAGAATATTAAATTTGTAAAACATTTTTATTAATACCTATCTGAAGTTTTTTATTATTATTATCTGAGGTAGCTGTAAAAAGGTGCAAGAAGAATACTTACCATACCTAGATTTCCCTTTCTCCCCTATCCGAAACAGTAAAAGTGAAAGGAAACTGTTGATCCTTTTGTGTGAATTTTATAACATTTTTTTAAAGCACATTTATTATTTTGTTGATTTGATTAATTCGATAAACCGGATCCTAAATCATAAGATGAGGGTTTAGAATTACCTACCAACGGGATTTAGAAGAGATAAAAAAAAAAAAAATAAGTGTTTAATTTTATACCTGAAAAAAACAAGCAGTTTAATGTATAAAATGTTTCTGTCAAAATTTACCTCTTCGTTTTTTTTTTTTTTTTTTTTTTTTTTTTAAGAAGGAAAAAAATGGTTTTTAGGGAACCCCATAGAGTTCCTCTGTATACTGAGAACCTCCAGCGATACAAGACATGGAATAAGAATTGCCTTTTGCATACATTTGAAATTCTTATTTACAACAATGTGAATTGCTGATTCGAGGTTTAATAGAGAATGGATCAGATGGATCATTTTCTATGATTGTGAACGTTTTATTATTATAGCCTCCTCTACTTCTTCTTCTTCTTCTTCTTTTCCTCCACCTCCTCCTCCTCCTCCTCTTTCTTTTGCTTCTTTTCCCACTTTTTTAGGGTTGACCTTTTTTAGCCAGTCTCTTCTTAAGAGTACCTAGCCAAAATGTAGGAGCATTGTGAAGCACCAAGTACCTACTTTCTGTTTCTCCTTTCTGGTAATAGATTATACATCGAAGATGGTACCTACAAACCTATGCCTCAAAATACGAATTTGATACTCTATTTCCTTTCCTTCAAGTTCCGCTTTAAGCTACAATATTGCAGCACCTTTTGTACTTTGTTACTATCCTTACTCTCATGCATCAGTTATACCATAATGATAGTCTATTTTTTCAATGTTCAGTCTGTTTCTCCGACAGTTTTCATAGGACTGCCTTTACATGGAATAAGTTGGTTTGTTTTGATGACATTTGTTTTCTTTCCTGAAGTTTAATGAGCAGGCAGGGGGAGGGGGTGTATAAAGTTGATACAAAATGAACTTTGGAGAGCATCCCTTCAAGTGTTGATTGTAAACTTGAGACATACCTATCTGACGAGTGATTTATTCCGTTGCCATTATTTGTGCTTCCCCAGCGACAACTTAGGGACCAGCCTAGTAGGCTTGGAACTTGTAAGGTTGATGGTTCGATTCCCGCCCGGGGCGGATTTTATCCTAAATAGATAAGGTTCATTCTCGGAAAGGCTGGCTTTCTACTATCCTGTCCTCCTTCTCTCTTCCATTTGGTGACAATAAGACGGAGGTCTACAATTCCCTCTATCAAACCTATAGGGTCCAAAAAACCTTAGGGAATCTACATAATTCCCTACCTACCTACCAACCTATGACATACACTTTTGTGGACTGCAAACAGTAAATTTTTTGACTATTTTTAAAGTTACCATTACCGATCAATTACGACAAGAAGCAAAAAACACATCTATGTATATTGTATATCTACTTTGGGATTCGCTTGAGAAAGATTTGTGCTGCACTTTAATGACCATTAACACCCTGCACTGTGACGCAAACTGTAATTTGTCGAGTGTAAAAGTTCAATTGCTAAATTTTAATGTAAACTCATTTAGAGCTAATTTGTTTTATTTGTTGCCATATCATTAGAAAACTGAGCATAACAATGGTTTGAAAGTGGCGAAAAGTACAACGAAAATTTCGCTGACAATAAAAACTTATCTGGGGTAAATTATAAAATGTGATTGGTATTGGGCCTATTGGCGATAATATCGAACTGAAGTGTTTGAATGAAAGAATATGTACGAGTATAAAAATTAGTTAGGTCCCTACTAATGAATTTTCTTGGATTTCTAGGGAGAGACGTAAAGTTCAATGTCCGCTCTCGGCATCCATCTATCCACATCTCAAAATTCTTCTTTATTTTTGCACATTTAACTATCTAACTACTTTAGACTTAAATTCCTAGATGAAATTATTCACCCATTTTACAATGGTTAGGTATGATTTTTGACATATTATACATGAAAAGGTTGTACCAACCCTACAATCAAACACACTCAATGAGCTTATTGTGAAAAACTGGTTGAACACAAATTAAAACACTCTTTTTTTTTTTGTTCAGGTGATATGAAAGGAGCAAAATTTTGAATTGAAAATGCATATTATTTGTTATTTGTCAAATGAAAGGTTTAAAAAGAGGTAAAGGTTCAGATATAAAGGCTTCAAGATACGTAGACCTTTACAGCAAAGAAGATGCATACCTAATGTACTTAAATCTTGATAGACATTATTGTAGGTCTGTAGGTATACCTAACACTGTTGAATCAGAATATTGCAATAAGTACAAATGCTACATACGAATGTATACTTCGTTCTTTATAGCAAAACAATCCGATAAAACATGCAGCGTAAAAGTACAAAAAACAAAAATACATTTGTATTTTGTACGCCGTGCAGGGGCGATCACAGGTTTTCACGTAAAAAAATAATTTCGACACCGCTTTCGCATTACTTCAAGACACATTCTCTTTACATCCATGTCTATCCAAGAACGAAAATTTTTTCGACCTGGCCGCGATTCGAACCTACCACCTCCGGGCTGAGAGTCAGTGCTCTTGACCGCTCGGCAACGGAGGTGGGGGGTTTATGTGGCCGATTTTGTCTGCCTCAGGCGCAGGAACCTCAAGGGGGCCCGCAACGAGCAGATACCAATTTAGCCAAAACCACCTGTACCTACTAACTACATATTTGTTTGTAACAAATTAAAAGCAGGGCCCATTGTTAGAACTAACCCCGGGGGCCGTTTAGCCTGTGAACGCTCCTGGATGCAAGCAAAGTAGTGCGAATAGTTTCAGGCTAGTCTTTCTAGTTTCTAGCCTACCAAGTATTTCCCCACCCCCTGCAGTTCCCTACAAGAATTGCTCGTTTTAAATGTTATAGAATTTTGAATTTTAATTGACGCGAAAAATTTGCATATTTTTTTCAGCATAAAAAACAACAATAAAATATGAACTTGTGCTGGGTTTCGCATATTTCTACTGTTTCTACATTCTATAGGAAGTGGTCATGTGCGTATAAAGAACATGCATTGGGGTAAAATAATTGGTCAGAAATAAAAATGTTTTTAGATCTATGTTGGGAAATTAGGATAATCAAAAAGGAGACATTCATTCTGGAGCGTAAGCTCTATTTAAATTTAAGTACCTACCTAATTAGGTATTATCTTGAAAATTTAAAAGGCCTCCTTTTATCTCATTGTCAAATTTGCATACCTAATTATTACACGATCATATTGTATACATGAATATCATCTAATTCTAATACCTACTCATAAAACATAATCCATATCAAAGGTGTTACACATTCTGTTCAGGGGATAAAGGGTGATAGGTTTCGTCATATTCCTAATCAAACTTCCATTCGCTTGAAATAACTTTGAACGGAACAGCTAAGCTTGTTACAATCTTATTTTCTAAACAAATAACATTTTACTTGATCTAATAAAATGGATAGAACACATGGGGTGACATGATTCAAAAGCTCTTTACCATTGAACTTGCCAATTTTCCAACAGAAATGAGTATTCAAAGGGTTGTCGCCCCCCTAAATATGTTCACAAAATATCCAAATTGAAATGCAACTATTTTGGCGTTTGTATGCTACGAACTTTGTAATACATATTTTATATGAAGGAATATTTGACAGGGTTCGAAGAAATCTGTAACCTTGTCCAAAAAGGTATATGAAATATGAATTACCAATGGGACTGTTATAAGGGGACTAATCTCAGGATTCTCAGGACTATTTAACATTTTACTACCCATTACCTACCTAGGTAGGTGAACATAGATACCTATTTTCAGGAAAATAGGTATCTTCCTAGTTCTCAAATAACTACCAATGAGTGTTATTTACTGATTAGATCACTCATTGGAAAGGGCCTTTTCACGGTCCTGGATCTCAACTTGAAGATCATCTAAAATTCCTAAATAGTCAACTAAACGCATTCAGCATTTGTGTGTAGGTATAACTATACATTACTAAAACCTAGAACAATGGGGTATGTACTACCTCCAGGGTCTGCAACCTTGTTTCAAAATATCAGTCAATAAGATCTCTGTCTTTTCCTTTCCCTCTGTATAAAGCTTTTACAAGTGTCCACATCTGTTAATCTCTCGAGCAATCCTGTCGAAAATATAATCCCTCCCTCCACGTACAACTTGGAAAAAAAAGATAATATTGTTGAGGAAAATGTCATTTAAGAGGGTTATTTGTAAAGGGTAGTTATATGGAGTATTGAAGGCCCTACCGTACAATTAGCCTTGTAATAGCGCGTTACACTGCCATATGGCTAGGGCAATTTGATTTTTATTCATTTGTATAACATTATTAGTACAGCCCTTCTCGGTTCGACTAGTTTGTGTACGCTTTAGATATGTCGAATCAAAGACTAATTTGTTCTATTCAATATGCCTCGAGAACGAAATACTTCAGGAATCGCCAGAGATATCTATCGTCTCACAAAAGATCCTCAAGATGACGAGGTCTTTTTTGCGGTCTCAGCCCATTTTTTTACCCGTGTATGTTTTATTGAACTTTTTAAAAAGAACTATTAAAGCGTTTCAAAAGAGAAAAGCTATTTTCAATAATAATTAGAATATTGGGAAATCCATACGGAAAACGCATTTCAGGATATCACCTGTGAAACTTGGTAGCGTGGTACAGAGGGGTGAACATTATGGAACTATAGGGTGCCCACCCACCTACCCGTACACCTGGTATGACTCACAGAACCAAGCTGGGCCCCCCTCCCCTAATAGTGAGTTCAAAGTAATTTTTCATAGCACCTATCCCTTGCCCATTATTTTGATTAGTTTGAAATGCAGAACGCAATAATCTCTCTCCTTTTCCTCATGTGAGGTATTCCGGTATTGTTCCTTTCTGAAATGATATTAATTTAAACAATATCACGCATATTAAATGCCTTAAACTTATAAGCTTTCGATAAGAGCTTACTTCGGCTGGGTAAAGGCGGAGAAAAGAGATTCCTAAACAAACATTGAAATAGAAAGCTAAAATAGTACTAAAATCTTCAACAACTGTTGCTTTTAAAATCGAAAAACTAAAGTAGAAGACGGTTTTTTCTACTTTTTCAATGTTCATCTACGTAGGTAACTAGGTGGTACAGTGGTACTATATGTATGTACCTATAAGGGGTAGGTAAGTATTTAGTAGGTAAGGGGTAAGTAATGTTCCAAGTTCACTACTGGCCCTGTATAATAAAAGCTAAAATAAACCTTGTACTCGTACTTCTTTTTTATAAGCAGTAAACTTAAACATGATTTTACATACTTTCATTTTGAAATAATTACGGCGAATGCACGATACATACATACGTAGGTAAGTAGTAAAGGCATTTTGACGGAAATTATTCAACATAGGGAGGGGGGGAAGGCAAATTCTACGACATACACAGGTAATGGAAAAAAGAAAGTTTGGGGAAGGGAGGGCAGTTAGAACTCGCAGTTTAGGGGAAGAGAGGGTAACCAAACCTACATGCCTCACGGTATCCCGCCAGTGTAATGCTATGTGGTCATGCAATGTATTTGCGAAAAGAAAAAAAAAAGCCTTTTAAACTGACCATATAAAGTTTACATTTACCCCTTTTTAAAAAAAGGAAAAAAAAAAACTTTGAAAAATGCACTTTGTAATGTGGTTGAATAATAGATTGTAAGAACCCCGTCCGTGTGTCTCGTATAATAACTTACTTTGAAAAATGCACTTTGTAATGTGGTTGAATAATAGATTGTAAGAACCCCGTCCGTGTGTCTCGTATAATAACTTTCCAAGAGTGCCTAACTCAACATTATTATTTTTGTCTTTCCTCAATTAAGTATGAGTATTATTACCTACGTAGGCACAAATTTCCTGCCATGGCTGGGATTCGAAACGGAGACCTCTGTAAACACAGGACGATCGGTATAGACCAGTTCATTTCAAAGGCAGTATGGTTTAAATTTAATGCTTATGGTACAGGAAAGTAGATTTATGTGTGTTATTTATGTGAGCTTTCAAAAGCATTCAGTCTAAACAGAAAACTATTCTTCAGCTATATCTAAAACTACAAATAGATTTCTTGGAAAATTTGAGCATTTTTTGGTGTCGCCCCATTTCATCAAAATCAAATTTATAAAATCATGACAAGGTGGATGGACAGCACCTACGAGTACATTATTTCAGCAACACACAGAAAAATAATATTAAAATACAACAGTCACAACACCAACAATATTGTGCTTGTCAAAATTACTTCCTACGAGAAATTACATTGGTCAGTTCCACCCTTGAGTTTTTATCAAGTCATATCCATCGAAATAGAAATACCGGCACGACCTTTGCAATGATATCAGCTAAACTTGGGGAACGTCATGATATAAAGACAGACATGCCACTTCATAAGTTATTCAGTCTTGTTTGGTTAGTATACCTATTTACAGAATAAGAAACGTTCACATTGTTTCTAAAAGGTGTGCTTTTACCATCTCCACTACTGGCTATGGATGAATTAGTGGAGACGCCAAATTAACCAAATATTATAATATCAATAGTTCTAATAATTATTTTCAGTATTGTTGAAAAGACAGGACACAGTATTTATTATTTACTTAATATGATTCTCGGGATCACTCCCAATAAATCAAGACAGCTTTTCTCCAAGGAACAAACTATAACTTTCAATCAATCCATCAATTGCATCATTACCAAAGACATTGACAACAACTACTAAAGGTAATATCCTTTTGAACGGAAGAATCTAGACTTCAATACGCTATGACTGATCCCTTTTGCTCCGAATGTAAACGCACCTTATACTATTCTTGTATCATTCATACTAGAAACTTGATTGGACAAATGGACATACATTCTACAACAAAATATTAGGTACCATGGAACATCATACCAATCATAATTCTGCAACGCTAGGGAAAACTACCACAAGAGAAATAGAAATCCATTAGGTAAAAAATATCCCAGAAATAATTCCACTAATTGCTGAGACCATAACCCATCACCCTCCGCCTCCGGCTCACCAACTGGACAGAAGGGCAAATGAGCCCTAGTAATGTGGGGAATGCACCCTTACAAATGCTAACACAGTTCCATATTATGATCACTAAATATTACACTCAATGATTTAGGTGTGGGGGGAAGTAGAATACAAACCTATACATTGGATTGATTACATAAATTACTCCGGAGACATACATAAAGTTCATATAGACTTGTCAAAAAAGAAATTGGTTCCGGCAAGAGTCCATATAAGAACTTTGCAGGTGTCCTTCGAGCGAAGGGACATGCCGGAAACGGGGAAGTTTTTCCTAGTTGGAGTTTTCGGAATGTGATCTACCGTAAATGAACGCGCTTCCTATAAAGCCTTAATTATAAATGATTACTCATAACTATGATAATGATGGAAATAAATAGCCCTCTGCCACCCCTCTAGGAAGGGAAATGTAGTGGCGAAACGGATAGGGTTAAAGATTAGGGATATTAGGATTTATAGGGTCATAGTCCAGGAAATGAAGAAAGTTTGCTGGCCGAAAATATTGTAGTTTTGCATTTTGACATAGTGCTAGCGGATAGTGTCCTGAGTAAGGACTTAAAAACAGGTTTGCACCTACAAGGGAAAGAAAAAGTTGACCAAGCAGTATTATTCCTTTTGGCAGAGCCTAAATGCTACGCCACTATGCTCAAAAATATGCTAGATATCTATTGGTACCCTGAGTATTAGGTAATATGATCAGTGGTTTCGAGTATTTTGGACAGAGTTAATTTCGTTCAAACCATATTGGTCACTAATATTGATCTACATCTACGTGGTGATACTCTGTCATAATGAGTACCTATACAATCTTGCACCTACTTAGATTAGGGTAAGTACTGTGTGTAGCTAAGAAAAGGATTGGAGAGTGAAGGAGTAGGTAAGAAAGGGGCTGAAGACTGAAGAAAATCCAAGTAACTAGTTGAACAACTTTTTCATACCCAAATAGCATGAGCATTTCTACTAGTTTACAAGAGTGTTCACAGAACATTGTTTTAATATATTAAGTTTCCACCTCTTTATCTGCATCAAGACCAGGTAGGAGGTTACCCTCTACTTACGTCTGCCGTCGAATCCCGACATCATTTCCGTTATTGCCGTCTTATTTACTTAACCATTTCCAATTCATGTCATTCCTTCATAATAATTCACATTTCACAGCAAAGGTGCACGGTGTAGCCTTTAATAAACTACGAAAATTATAGCCTCCATACAGTGGAAATCACGGGCTGAAAGGAGCACTCGAAAAGTTATCCTACTCGTTTCGAATGTGCGAGAGTTATTTAGGACTTTGTTAATAAATAAACTATACATATCTTGATTCGATTGGTAACAAAATAGATCCAGGGCAGTTGATCCTTTAGAAAAGATTTATCCAAATATTCGTGATTGGTTTTGCCCATTTTTTCGACCATTCTTACATATGAATTCAAGTTTCATGATGACCCTGTTATTTCACCAATGGGAGATTCGTTATATCAGAGTTTCGAGAAATGTAATTTTGACATCTCCACTAATTTTGTTCTTTACTAGTTCGACAAATATTCTAGTATGTATTTTGTACCTTAATCAGTCACCGCAGCTTTGGGATAGTAAGTGAAAGCTCACACTATTCCTCGGAAAGTATTTACCAAAACAAAAGCCAATCTAGTTCGACGAATATTCTAGTATGTATCTTGTACCTTAATCAGTCACCGCAGCTTTGGGATAGTAAGTGAAAGCTCACACTATTCCTCGGAAAGTATTTACCAAAACAAAAGCCAAGTAATCCACGCCCTTATCTCTCGAGGAAATCTAAAAGCTTGTTTGTTTCCAGGTTTATTTCTTCTAGTCTAGTAATTTATAAATTATGTTTCCCCTTTCATTCAGGTACCTACAAGTGAACGAATTTAGTTAATGCGATCTTTGACTCCTTTAGAATAAGAAGTAGTACAGTCAATACCTAGCTTGGTAACGCATATCATAGTTCTGAAGAATTACATACCTCCCATGAAGGGTTTCCATGTCTTCAGGTGTCCAAAACCAGAGCTGAGTGCCTGAGTTTATATTCCATCTGTTTTACGTGATTCAATGGCATGACAATAATGTGGTTATGTGGAAGAGCTCCTTTAGGAAAGGTAGTACAGTCAATACCTAGAGCTTGGTAACGCATATCATAGTTCTAAAGAATTACATACCTCCCATGAAGGGTTTCCATGTCTTCAGGTGTCCAAAACCAGAGCTGAGTGCCTGAGTCCATATTCCATCTGTTTTACGTGATTCAATGGCATGTCAATAATGTGGTTATGTGGAAGAGCTCCTTTAGGAAAATCCGTCAATGCAGTCATACTTGAATGAAACATCTCCAATATTACTCATTCCACTATGAATATCGTCACCTCATTATCTATTTAGGAAAATCCGTCAATGCAGTCATACTTGAATGAAACATCTCCAATATTACTCATTCCACTATGAATATCGTCACCTTTCACAACATTCCCACGGACCGATCACTGAAATTTGTCTGAAATTATGATGTCTAATTAGAAACGAGCAACAAACATTGATATTTGATAGAGTACCTGAACACTTCCGTGCGTAGGAACTTAAATATCACGAACTTGAACATTTCCGCAAAACTTAAATATCACGATGGACATTTGTTCTCATTTCGGAAGTAGTGTATCGTCACGCAGCAAACAATACACCCCTATAATTAAACCCAAGTTCCTTAGTTCCTCAGGATTTTGTCAATAGTGTCCTGGTTCAATACATCCGCGGATTCCAGGATCATGCTTCACCGTGAAATCGGTACTCGTATGTTGCTTGAGATGAGAAAAATGCCAAGTTCTCATACTGGATTGTTATGATATGAGACGGAAACGAATGTATTGATGAAAGATATCTTGGGATTAACACGTTTAGGTGTTATGAATATACCACTAGAACCTCTGGAAGTCTGGATACATGTATATTATAATTATTTAGTGGGTGTTTAGTGGATGATGAGCTGTTAGCATCCTTTACATCTAGCTCTTTTCTATTTTATTGGACGTCCTAAAATCCACTAACTCATTGTCTTGTCTGTTAGTGAAGACGTCAAATTATCTTTTTAAAGCTGTGTCCACACTGTCCACACATAGTCGACGCCGCGCCGTCGGTCAACTCGATCAATGTCGACTGAAACCGTCCACTGCCTTGACAACATGGATTCACAGCGTGTGACACATCTTCACTCATAGTTGTTGCATTGAATGGAATTTTTTTGCAACAAGGAAAGTTGTATGAGCAATTCCTGCACTCACTTCAGGCAGAATATTTTTCACCCCTTATGAACAATTCTTAGTCTCCTTATATTGATAGAGTACCTGAACACTTCCGTATATAGGAACTTAAATATCACGATGGACATTTGTTCTCATTTCGGAAGTAGTGTATCGTCACGCAGCAAACAATACACCCCTATAATTAAACCCAAGTTCCTTAGTTCCTCAGGATTTTGTCAATAGTGTCCTGGTTCAATACATCCGCGGATTCCAGGATCATGCTTCTCCGTGAAATCGGTACTCGTATGTTGCTTGAGATGAGAAAAATGCCAAGTTCTCATACTGGATTGTTATGATATGAGACGGAAACGAATGTATTGATGAAAGATATCTTGGGATTAACACGTTTAGGTGTTATGAATATACCACTAGAACCTCTAGATACATGTATATTATAATTATTTAGTGGGTGTTTAGTGGATGATGAGCATCCTTTACATCTAGCTCTTTTCTATTTTATTGGACGTCCTAAAATCCACTAACTCATTGTCTTGTCTGTTAGTGAAGACGTCAATTTATTATCATCAGTATTATTATTTCTAATTTTCTACCGGTATACTTTCTGGTGTTCTCATGTTGACCCAGCACCTAAATGGGAAGCACTATGTCTCCCTATGTTCTACAATTCTACATTGAAATTCCTCCTCCTAAATCTGCGATAACACCCTGATGTAAAAGGAAATTGAAAAAAAAGCGATAAAAATAATATTCATCGAAAAAAAGGAGAAGAAAAAAATGTGAACGATATAAAAATATTCATTGAAAAAAAAAAATTCTTAGTCTGACGTATTTTATTTCCTGCATAGTCATCGACTAGTGAGGCGCCTTCGAGCCGGCATTTTTCTGCATATCCCCTAGTCAGTGTACTTTACATACTCATGTAATTGGTATGAAAATGTATGATGCCATTTTCTACACATGTACCTAAGTATGTAGGTATGCACTTATGCGCACTTTTCTACGAATATGTAAGCTCCTGGGAGCCTGAATGTGTGTTTTTCTGCATAGGAAAGAACAGTGACAAGTCTTGCTAGAAACGGGGCTTTCGAATACCGTTATTTTACTAAATGAACCTCTTTTCAGGTTAATCTGGCCAAATCAAAGGACCGCTCTATTAAAAGAAAGTAAGGAATGACAATGTGTCTTATCTTCTTAACAGATGAGTTGGAATAGATTTCGGCATCTCCACTAATACGGATATCAAATTGGTGGAGGTGCCTCCAACAAAACTAAAATTATGCTGATTTTGTATGCCATTTATAAGTCCATCAAAGTAAAGAGACTAAAACAACTATATTGCATGTTTATGTGTACAACTGTACATCAATGAAACATACATATTTCGTGTCATATTAAAGAACTTAAAGAAGGCATTAAACGCAATAGAGTTCCTGAATAAAAGCTTCTCAAAGGAATCAAACATACACAGGTAATATTGAATAAGGAACGTACTTCCTTTCCTTCTTCCTAACATACGCACGTCTTCCCCATTCCAGACATAGGCAGGGACGTTCACAGGGGGTTAAACTTCTATTCGCCCTCCTGGGGCCCGGGCTCCTTAAAGGGGGTCCTGCGCCAGGAGCTCCTAACTTTGCTGAAGCCACCTAATATTATGTAGAATAGTAATAGACTCTTGAGTGGAAGGTAACCACTAGGCGAAGTTAACACCAGAGGCGTTCTCTACGACCTAACCTTTAGAGCTCCATTTTATGTGGCCAATTTCTCAAATAAATGAGGATAAAGAGACATTCTATGTCTCCGCTGGGATCGAACCCGCGCACTCCTGTTTTCCAGGCAAGCGTCTTGACCACTACAGAGGCAGGAACCAAACTCAGTGACGAAGTGGTTAACGCGTTGGACTTTGGATCTGGAGGTCGGTGGTTTAAGTCCAAGTCAAGTCATGAAATTTATCTAGGTGTAATAATAAGTTAGGGAACGATTAAAAATTCCTCATTCCACTACGGAGGCAGGAAAAAAATTGTTCAAAAGAGGGGCCCATTGTTGAAATTAGCCCAGGACCGGTTAGGTTGCCAACGGCCCTGAACAATGTGAACATAGGTAAAGTTATTGCGACGTATGTTTCGACACACACCCCCGTCATCATCAGAACACACAGGTACGAAATATTTCCCGACAGTAACTATAGCAACTCTCCTTAGCCACGTGACACAATGACTCATTTTTCTTTGTCCCTACCTGAGAAAATGCCAGGAACTTACCTATCCCTCTCCCTATATTTCCAGTCTAAATACCTATCCCTCTCTACCTATAATATTTCCTTGTCTAAAATGTATCTTATTGAAAGCTGATGTGGATGGGCTTCAGGGAAGAGGAAATGTTATTAGTACACATTTCCTTCCCAGTCGCGAAGGGAGGAATCTGTATTGAGCTCTTGTTGACTGATTTCGTCCAAGTTTTCAAAAGTCTTTTGAAAACGTGAATCTTTTGGGAAAAGAATCGACTGTATGTGTAGTTATGTTTCTAATTTTTCGAAAAAGTCCATTAACATGAAGGCGATTGAGGATGTGTAAAGAGAGACCAATAAGTAGTACAGTCAATACCTAGCTTGTTAACGCATATCATAGTTCTGAAGAATTACATACCTCCCATGAAGGGTTTCCATGTCTTCAGGAGATCGGAAGAGCGTCGTGTAGTTCTGAAGAATTACATACCTCCCATGAAGGGTTTCCATGTCTTCAGGTGTCCAAAACCAGAGCTGAGTGCCTGAGTTTATATTCCATCTGTTTTACGTGATTCAATGGCATGACAATAATGTGGTTATGTGGAAGAGCTCCTTTAGGAAAATCCGTCAATGCAGTCATACCTGAATGAAACATCTCCAATATTACTCATTCCACTATGAATATCGTCACCTCATTATCTTTTTCACAACATTCCCACGGACCGATCACTGAAATTTGTCTGAAATTATGATGTCTAATTAGAAACGAGCAACAAGCATATATTGATAGAGTACCTGAACACTTCCGTACATAGGAACTTAAATATCACGAACTTGAACATTTCCGCAAAACTTCAATATCACGATGGACATTTGTTCTCATTTCGGAAGTAGTGTATCGTCACGCAGCAAACAATACACCCCTATAATTAAACCCAAGTTCCTCGACAGTAACTATAGCAACTCTCCTTAGCCACGTGACACAATGACTCATTTTTCTTTGTCCCTACCTGAGGAAATGCCAGGAACTTACCTATCCCTCTCTCCCTATGTTCCCAGTCTAAATACCTATCCCTCTCTACCTATAATATTCCCTTGTCTCAAATGTATCTTATTGAAAGCTGATGTGGATGGGCTTCAGGGAAGGGGAAATGTTATTAGTGCACATTTCCTTCCCAGTCGCGAAGGGAGGACTTTGTATTGAGCTCTTGCTGACTGATTTCGTTCAAATTTCCAAAAATCTTTTGAAAACGTGAATCTTTTGGGAAAAGAATCGACTGTATGTGTAGTATTGTTTCTAATTTTTCGAAAAAGTCCATTAACATGAAGGCGATTGAGGATGTGTAAAGAGAGACCAATAACCCACTTAACAAATCTAGCTTGAAAGCCACAGGGACAGAAAGCACGAAAACACGTCATGAAACAACTGTGGACCGGATAATACCTCCCTGACCAAATCAGTTTCATAGATTTGCTGTTAAAATAATAGATGACCTTTGGATACTAACAATGGCACTACTGAAATAGTAATTCACGTATCGAACTTGGTCTCTCTACCCAGCAACCCAGCACCGGTATTTATCTTCCCACGCATTCAAGTCTCAATCACAAGAACTTCGACACTGGTAGTTGTGTAAAAAAAATCTAGAGTGGAGGGGGCAGCATTTTTAAAAATATTGACAGTTACAAAAAAAAAGTTGTGCTTTGAACACAAGTTAGCAACAAACATCGCGCGACCAGTACACAATAGTACTTAATACAATGGGAAAGGTTTATACAGGGCCTGACAGGGTCTTGATAAAGTTTATCAAGAGATAAAGCGACAACGGTCTTCACAGGGATATACAACGGTTTTAACAAAGTTTTGTATGTACTACTGCCCCTACTGAGATAAAACTTGAACACTATTGAGAGAGATCGATCTTTAATATCAAGATCACAGGCATAAAACGCATAAAAGTATCTTTACCACGTGTAGATCATACGCAGGCAGAATAATTTCATGACAGCTTTTCTAGTAGTTTAGTCAACAGAACTCACTCGGAAAATGATGCCCAGAAACTAATGCGCAAATTTCAAACAGGAAGAAACATTCGAGAGTTATCCTAGCCTAGAACAAACTAACAAATTTACGGTCTCGATGAAAAATCGTGGAGAAAGAATTTGCAACTGACTTTGGTCATTCAATGATCCTAAGAGTAAGATACATAGGTTCAAAGGAAAATGGCTGAAGATCATAAACACTTTGCTCGTCAGCTAAGAGTCTACAGTTCATCCTATGATTATTTTAATTGCGTCAGCCTCATTTTTTTACGCCAACCTCTACATTGATGAGGACAAGCAGAATGAAGACTGTCACATCCCAACAATTACAACAAAAGGAGGCTGAACTTTAACGTTCTATTGAATAAGCTCAAGTCTGATTACTCATTAGCCTGGTCATGAATACAACACGATGCCTCCCTATACCACCCAAATAGTGAAACACCACAACACCCGCGAAGAGATAGCACATCGCTCTAAATGCCGAAAAAGCAATATATCTCTCTGCAAGATCATAGCATAATAAGCAATTTCTGCAAATCTACACACAGATTTTCCGGAAGGGAAGATGGATTTCAGATTCCGATCGGCCTTTTAAGTAAACATGTTCTTGCTTCAAAGGTACAAAGCACTTGAAATCATAGTCTAGAAGTAGGCGGCTTCTATAGACACGTCCAAAGTACGAGCTGCCGATTTTCATCTTCCAATGGCTCTAGAGTCTAGTCCTTCCATGGCATCTGATTGTGTGGTTCAAGATATTTCATTTAAGAAGATAGTATACAAAGTTTTACTGACAGTAAAACAGGCAAAACCGAACTAGCATAATCTCTCTTCCACGTAAAAAATATCACATCTACTTTAGGCCATACCTCTACTCCTCGACGTCAGACGAAAAAGAGGAGGAAGCAAAATTGTCAACGAAAAAAAGGAGCATAATCAAATAAAAATCTAAAAAAAGTAACGGCTAAATAACCACCCTCTGCCTAGCCCTCTTTTTCGTTATCCTCTCCAGAAAATTGTTCGCCGCTTACAGCAACAGATCCTTCAATAAGGGACCTAGAACTTCTTTTTTATTTGAAATAAAAGCTCATATGTTTCGTTTGAAATCTGAAGATTATTGTTGGAGGAGGAGGAGGAGATGGAGGAGGGAGGAGGGTCACTAACGTATAACCCACCCTCAGGGGTACCCGGGCATTTACGGGCCCCCAAATGAAGAAATACTATTTCTGAAGTAGGTAGGTATACTATACATAATTATCTGCCTATAATTTGGAGCCATCCTTTAAAGTATTATCCATAAAGTTTTAGGTGGCATAGTTTTTGAAGGGAAAAAGACAATGTGGCTGACTTGATACGTACACCCTGTTTTTTTTTTTTTTTAGGCCCGGGTCTAGCCAGGTGATGGCTCTACAGTTCAATGGTTCTGGCTTCGAGATAGCAACACATATACCTGCGATCCCGTATTTGTTTTCCTAATTACTTTTATTTACATAACTTTACACAAACTAAATGCATAATCACCGACACTAAACTTAGCAGTTGTCAGTTTTAGCAATGTCATTAAACTCATTAACCGATCCTACAGCAACATTTCGTTTTGTTTACCGAAGTTTTCAATTGACACGAGATTTTCCGAACCCACCCTCAGAGTACAGCTGCTCTCTGTGTACACACATTACAGAGATGTCAACTATGCATAATATAGGATATGACATAGTTACAACCTATGGGCTTTCCATATCAATACTCATGGATAGTTCAATACTGGATCTGCTATCAAGTAGGTATTATGATGGAATAGTCCTGTCAATATCGGTTTAATACTGTTGAATGTTCATCAAGTTTAGATACGGATGAAAATGATAGAATTCATTACAATCCTTTGAACAATGTACTCAAGTTCAGCAATATTAAGATCTAAAGCTAGAGAAACCACACAAGCTATAGGGACTTATGTAAATTATGTATGTTTTTTTTTTTAATCGGGATCGGATATAGAACTCCAATAAACGGTTTGTACCTTGGAATTACTTACTTATATGTAGGCAGCTCAAAGGAAGGCAAAGGATTGGAAACCAACACTTTCCTGGTGCGACCCCTGATGATAATGGTTCACGTTATCTGCAACAATCAGAAAGTTTCAGCGAAAGTGTTATCAGGAGTTTAGATTCAAACATGTACAAAATTTGGGATTAATTTAATATGAGATATTTTCAGAGTATTAGTAGGGACAAAAGCTATAACAATAGAAGCTAGGTATCTAAAAACTTCAAGTTTAAGAGAGTGGAGAGGAAATAGCTTTCATGATCTGATCGAAAATATTGTGTTATCAGGATTTTCCAACAGGAAAACAGATGGCGTTGATTTTATATTGATAAATTTACAAGTACGAGTATTACTTATCCGGTTTATCCATACCATTATTGTTGCTCTTCAAATGACATAGTTTCCCTAACTTACGACGCGACGTTTCTATATAACTTCTTAGTTTTAAGTGCACCAACCACTGGGATATTCACACTCCCACTTCTGCCCCTCACATAAAATTTTCGGTTATGTCTATCAACAGTGTCAACCTTTTAAAGTCGTTTAAAATATCGTTAGTTTTGAAGTATAACCATTTTCACGCAATGACATATAAAATGGTTCACGTTATCTGCAACAATCAGAAAGTTTCAGCGAAAGTGTTATCAGGAGTTTAGATTCAAACATGTACAAAATTTGGGATTAATTTAATATGAGATATTTTCAGAGTATTAGTAGGGACAAAAGCTATAACAATAGAATAACCGATCCATTGATTTCTATGGTTGACTTATAAAGTTACGATGAGTGTTTTCAAAAAAGATATCATACATAGGCAATAATTATAAGCACCTGCGTTAGTACCTAAACATAATTATAATGAACACCTAATTATTTTGGGATTACAAATAAACTTGAAGAAAATAGGTGTGTGAATAGGTAGGTAATTCGAGGAAAAAGAAATCTACAAATCACGTTACATACAAATTATATAAACAAAGACGTCAAAACTGCTGGGTACTTTATATGACGCAAGAGAAAATGCAGTGAAGGAACAAGTGAAAACTAAGCAGCAAGGTAAAGGTGTCTGCATAAATGTGGCAACGAAATGAGCAATGTATGTTATTCAAAGGAAACATATAACATGTAAGGAAATAAGGCAACCGATCCATTGATTTCTATGGTTGACTCATAAAGTTACGATGAGTGTTTTCAAAAAAGATATCATACATAGGCAATAATTATAAGCACCTGCGTTAGTTTCTAAACATAATTATAATAAATTCCTAATTATTTTGGGATTACAAATAAACTTGAAGAAAATAGGTGTATGAATAGGTAGGTAATTCGAGGAAAAAGAAATCTACAAATCACGTTACATACAAATTATATAAACAAAGACGTCAAAACTGCTGGTAGGTACTTTATTTTATATGACGCAAGAGAAAATGCAGTGAAGGAACAAGTGAAAACTAAGCTGCAAGGTAAAGGTGTCTGCATAAATGTGGCAACGAAATGAGCAATGTATGTTATTCAAAGGAAACATATAACATGTAAGGAAATAAGGAAGGGTAAGATTTGAGTTGGGTTAGGTTAGGGGTTTTGTGTTTTCTTTGGATTTATTTCAAAGAAAACTTTCTCCCCTCTTTTCATGTCGTCTTTAACCCTCATACGTTCGATTTGAATGCTTAATTATTTGTTTCTTATTACCCCTATTTCAGCACTTGTAAGTATATTGGAAAATCTTATGAACAGGTAAGAAGTTTCAAATTTCAGTGGCGAATTTGAAAGATTCTTAATCGCTAACTTACGACGCGACGTTTCTAAATAACTTCTTACTTTTAAGTGCACCAACTACTGGGAAATTCACACTCCCACTTCTACTCCTCACATAAAATTTTCAATTATGTCTATCAACAGTGTCAACCTTTTAAAGTCGTTTAAAATATCGTTAGTTTTGAAGTATAACCATTTTCACGCAATGACATATAATTGAAAACCCTTTGTTCTATCAGCCTCAAAATCATGATAAAGGAAAATGATTTTTGTAACGATCAATCGTACAGATTCCCCTACGTTTTTGTCTCGCATACAATACGTATCGTTATGTGAGTATTGGGTTGCGCAATCCCATTACATCAACAATGTCTGATAGCCCTGCTCATCTAACGGTAGACTGAAGTGGTAGTACAAACAATTGGAGAGATCCCCTGGTTGTTTCAGTTTATGTGGGCTCTTGTCAATGATATACCTGTATCGAAAGTAAAGTCCGCGGTAGGGGATAGTTATGATGGGCAACTCAAGAGGAGTTCCTTTTGTCTGAGAAAATCTCAAGGGTTTGATATGTTTAATTGAAGTTTAATGAGTAATTTTCATTGTGATTATTCATGCAAAGAAGGAGACTGAAGGATTTTTTGTGAAGCTCCTTGAATGGAGTCTCAATAATGTCGAGATATGTAGGTAAGTTCATAATTACCTTCACATAATTACTGATCGTTCTATTTATATGGGCCACTTTAGAACAACTCTAATAGCTGTTGTTTTTGAAGATTGAAGGACAAGAAACCTTAGAAAATGATTGTTTGTATTCCATCGATATGGTCTTTAACCCAGGTTGCTTCAGCTATGAAAACAGTGGCTAAATTTTGAACATTGCTGGGTTATGAAAAAAGTTTCCGCTATCAGGTAGCAAATTAGCAAAGTATTCACAACTTTAATATCTTCAAGCACCCGTCTGATTTTCTTTTCATTTTTAATAAAGAAAAATAATTCACGCTTGGTTTGCTTGTTGAGATCGTCAATGATTGTTTGTATTCCATCGTCTTTAACCCCGGTTGCTTCAGCTATGAAAACAATGGCTAAATTTTGAACATTGCTGGGTTATGAAAAAAGTTTCCGCTATCGGGTAGCAAATTAGCAAAGTATTCACAATTTTAATATCTTCAAGCACCCGTCTGATTTTCTTTTCATTTTTAATAAAGAAAAATAATTCACGCTTGGTTTGCTTGTTGAGATCGTCAGAAACAATTTAACTATCAAGTTATATCAATTAAAACGTCCGTGGATAATGAGAAAATGATTAAAAAATACAACAGCTCCACGGTTAATAAAGAAATAATGAAGAGTATGACTTGGAAGTTGAAAAAAAGAACAAAGTGAAAAAGTTCTGAGCGATAAATGAACGTATGTAGGGGTAAGAGCGCGAGTATTTTTAGTACTTTGATTGCGTACTTAAATTAGCTAACTGTCTATTGAAGATACCTTTCATGAATAACATAAAATGAGAAACTTTAGGCTAAAAACAGAGTGGACCGAGCACAGAGCTTGCATGACAGAGGGAAGTGACGAATTCAAACTGCATAGAGCTGAGAGATAAAGATTTTAACATTATGGGCAAAACAATCATAATTATTAATTACCTAAGACATCGATGAAGCCCGCCACGGAAAAACAAATCCAATCCACAATAAATCAACCCGACTAATATAAGAAGAATGAACTCATTATTTTATTTCAAAAAGAAAATTCTGTAGGTACAACATTAGAACATTACGCTGGTGGAAGTTATTTTTTATTTGTAACATGTCAGGAACTTGAATAATTTTACCTCTAGACCTGTAAATCCTCATTGTACTTTTATACACATGTAAACCTTTATGTTATGAAGTCTCTACCTACCTATATTAAAACCCCAACAAGAAACATTAATATGTAATACCTTTGTGCTTGACATCATGTTATTCTTTGAGTCCCCCTACCTGTTTTCTTTGAATGAATTAAGTCCCCCCTGCTACTACCTCTGATGTTTTCTTATTCAATAAGATCTGAATGAATTAAGAACTTACTCAACACATTCCTGGCAAGGTCGTCCGTCACCATGTCTACGTCACCAAACTCTCCCCCCCTCCCTCCTCCTCACCCCCCGAAGTATCTTACAAGAAACATCTGCCACTTTTAATCGGGATCGGATATAGAACTCCAATAAACGGTTTGTACCTTGGAATTACTTACTTATATGTAGGCAGCTCAAAGGAAGGCAAAGGATTGGAAACCAACACTTTCCTGGTGCGACCCCTGATGATTATGTTCACGTTATCTGCAACAATCAGAAAGTTTCAGCGAAAGTGTTATCAGGAGGTTAGATTCAAACATGTACAAAATTTGGGATTAATTTAATATGAGATATTTTCAGAGTATTAGTAGGGACAAAAGCTATAACAATAGAAGCTATTTTAAAACTTCAAGTTCGAGGGAGTCGAGAGTAAAAGCTTTCATGATCTGATCGGAATTGTGTTCCTTATCAATCGGGGTTTTCCAACAGGAAAACAGATGGTGTTGATTTTATATTGATAAATTTACAAGTACGAGTATTACTTATCCGGTTTATCCATACCATTATTGTTGCTCTTCAAATAACATAGTTTCTGTTTCCATTAGGGCCATATCGAGGGTACTAACTAATCTGTAAATTTGCCTTTATATAACAGATTCGTGGTTCCAGAAGACTGAAGATAGAAAGTGTCTACTTGTATTGACATAGTTTCTGTTTCCATTAGAGCCATATCGAGGGTACTAACTAATCTGTAAATTTGCCTTTTTAAAACAGATTCGTGGTTCCAGAAGACTGAAGAGAGAAAGTGTCTACTTGTATTTCCTGATGAATACGTACGTAGGTAATTCGTACACAGGTACTCCAGACAAAAAGTTCGCCTTTGGTGCGTACTTGTATTTCCTGATGAATACGTACGTAGGTAATTCGTACACAGGTACTCCAGACAAAAAGTTCGCCTTTGGTGCGTTACCCGATTGAAATAATTCATCTAAACCTCCTTGCAGTGTGATATAAATCGCACCTCCAAGGTGCATAATAAGGGCATGCATACATCACACCCAGCTTATATGCAGCTGAAACGTTGCAACAGTGTGATATAAATCGCACCTCCAAGGTGCATAATAAGGGCATACATCACACCCAGCTTATATGCAGCTGAAACGTTGCATCCATAAAATTGCATGTCGGGTGCAGCATATGATTAGAAAGCGAAATATTAGCGGAGTGGGGTTTGGCTGGTCATAATTTCTCTTGCAACTTGCAAAGGTTCGATAAATCTTCATGAAGGATTGCACAGGCACACTTTGTAAGGTGTGCTTGGGAAGAAAATTATTATGCTCCAAGTGCTTTACCTGAGAACCTAACATGCATTAATGTTATTGTTTTATAATAAATGTAGGTACCTCGTCCTTTATTACACTGCAAATTAATTAGAAACAAGAGTTAAGTCTTTGCCATACAAAGAAGGTTTAAAACCGATTTCTTTCTTTGGAAATAAGTAGGTATTTGAATAATTGAGTAGGTACTATTTTGTACTTGATTGATCATATAAACTCAAGAGAACTCTTGGTATTACATGGGTAATATCTTTTGTGACTGCCTTTAATTACCCTCAGCAAATTAATTAGAAACAAGAGTTAAGTCTTTGCCATACAAAGAAGGTTTAAAACCGATTTCTTTCTTTAGAAAGCCTCCTTACAAATAAGTAGGTATTTGATTGTTTGATAATTGAGTAGGCACTATTTTGTACTTGATTGATCATATAAAATCAAGAGAACTCTTGGTATTACCCGTATTACATGGGTAATAATTTATCTTTTGTGACTATTGATGGAGTAAGGTTCCACATTTACAGCTAAGTACCTACCTACCTACCTACCTTGTCTGTAGAACATTACGCTGGTGGAAGTCATTAGTCCGTCCTTCCTTTATTATTACTAATAATAAAAGGTATAGTGGACGGACTATTGTATTCGCTTCGGTGTCGTCTGTCTGTCTGTCGGTCGGTCTGTCTGTCCCCATAGAAGGACTTATCCAAACCTAGTCGACCTTTATATCAAATTAAAGGTCTTTTTACCAGGAACACGAAAATGGTGCAAATTTTGTCCAGAAAACCATAAAGCTAAAAAACCAAAAAAAAAACTGGTTTTTGGGGGATTTTTTTCACATTTTCTCACACAAATGAGCTCTGATCTCGATAATAATGAGAAAATGATTAAAAATACAACAGCTCCACGGTTAATAAAGAAATAATGAAGAGTATGACTTGGAAGTTGAAAAAAAAGAACAAAGTGAAAAAGTTCTGAGCGAAAAATGAACGTATCTAGGGGTAAGAGCGCGAGTATTTTTAGTACTTTGATTGTGTACTTAAATTAGCTAACTGTCTAATGAAGATAACTTTCATGAATAACATAAAATGAGAAACTTTAGGCTAAAAACAGAGTGGACCGAGCACAGAGCTTGCATGACAGAGGGAAGTGATGAAGGCGTCACCTATGTTAAGCTACGCCGAGAAAGGCCAATAAATGGATGGGTGACTTAAACATTATATTGGGAATAAAGGGAGAACGGGCTCTAAGTAGTCTTGATTTTAAATCATTACATGAAAGTAAAATCAAAAAATCAAATCAAGAATGATAATAAACTGAATATTAAACAAATTAGGTAGGTACAAAGGTATTCTTTAACCATGATCGAATAAACTACGGGCTAAAAAATTCCCGGGGGGGTACAAACAAGGAGCTCAAGTAGTGGAGGGAGGGCACCCTATACCTCATGTGTTATAAAAGCGTATCCTAAAAAAATGTAAACAAACCGCCATGTTGTGCTCATAAGAGTGGCACGAATTTCAAATTTTGAGAACCATCGGGTTTATTAGTGCATGATTTATGAACTTTTTTCACGTAAGAGCTTATTTCATCAATAATGATGTAATTTCATCAATAATGATGAAATAAGCTCTTCGTGCTGTTATTTTACTGGTTTTGGTTTTCAAAATTTGAAATTCGCGCCACTCTTATGAATTCAAACTGCATAGAGCTGAGAGATAAAGATTTTAACGTTATGAGCAAAACAATCATAATTATTAATTACCTAAGACATCGATGAAGCGCGCCACGGAAAAACAAATCCAATCCACAATAAATCAACCCGACTAATATAAGAAGAATGAACTCATTATTTTATTTCAAAAAGAAAATCACCAGTTGCATTTCAATACGTCTTAAGTCCCCCTACCTGTTTTCTTTGAATGAATTAAGTCCCCCCTTCTACTACCTCTGATGTTTTCTTATTCAATAAGATCTGAATGAATTAAGTCCCCCCCCCTGCTACTACCTCTGATGTTTTCTTATTCAATAAGATCTGAATGAATTTAAGAACATTCCTGGCAAGGTCGTCACCATGTCTACGTCACCAAACTCCCCTCCTCCTCACCCCCCGAAGTATCTTACAAGAAACATCTGCCACTTTCTACAAGCAAGAGGAATGTTAAGGAAACCAAAATGCACTTATTATGTCTTAATCTTTACTCCCTCTTTTGGCTCAGAAGTTGTGTGAGGTAAGTTGGATATGTTTCTTCCAAACTAACTTCATGATAATTGAGAATCCTTGTTGTTCAACAAATCGATCAAAGCTCGTTTAACAGATTGTACTGTGGGCCGTTCAGACTGTCATTATGTCAGTTGGACAATACATATAGTCGTTTGGAAGAGTTGACCGATCTGTATCTCACACGGCACATTGTTGCAATGGTGTTTAAAAAATTAACATAGATAGGTATTTACCCGATTTCCTTCAGGATCCCATTCAACAGAATGTACTGTCGGCCGTTCAGACTGTCATTATGTCAGTTGGACAATACATTTATAGTCGTTTGGAAGAGTTGACCAATCTGTATCTCACACGGCACATTGTTGCAATGGTGTTCAAAAAATTAACATAGGTATTTACCCGATTTCCTTCAGGATCCCATTTGCCAGCATGCAAGAAACAAGGGTTTTAGATACATGACGATTAGAGTAAAGGTCAACACATCTTGGACATTATTCTAACTTCGTCTCATGTAGTCAATTGAAGATGGCTGAAATACATACAAACAAGGGTTAGGGGTTAGTTAAAAGTGGAATTTTTGCAGGTGATCAACTTTGGATGAAGCTATGTGCTCGGGTTTTATGTCTTCTCAAACATCCTAATTCTTTTCAATGGGCCCCTACTTCCTTTTCTTACCGCGTCTGATGACCTTCACCTATATTTTTTAAGATGATTTGGCTAAGTATGCTGTAGGATATTCACCTAAATTTAAAGCACCTACAGACTTTTTGGTTATATCTGAAGTCTTTTTCTTTTGTTTCAGGTCCTAACTTTGAACTTCCAAATCAAAACCACCGGAAATCTTTCAATAGAATTCTGCAGATTCAGACCAAAAGCAACAATGAAACTTCAATTGAATCATGGCCATAGAAAGTCAAAGCAGCTTTGCTATGCTTCCTAATTAAATTTTCTTTTGTTGACTTAATAGTACAACTACATTACTTATACGCACTTACGCACGTATGCCTGCTTTTTTATGCCTTTGAGTAGCTCTCAAACCAGTTTAGCTAGAAAATTCGAAAGGCTGACTTTTAATGAGATGTACAGTAATGCACCCTGCACCTCAATTTCTCGAAACCAAGTTTTTTCTTTCTCGAATGATAAAAGAGTTTTTGACCCCTATACTATTTATTTCCAAGGGGGGGGACCACTTTTTCTATAGAACTCGGCAGATGTATCGGGAAAACACCTGGACTCTGTTGTAGAGAGGGGACCACGAAATTCCGCACCTGGCACAAGCAAGGGGGGGGCTTCAATAATCACAGCTGCCCCACAAATTAATGCATTCTGATAAATACTCGGTGCTGTCTGTAGTGTCTATTGTTATGTAGGCTCTGGCACGCGTGTATCACGAGACCTTAAATCTGATATAATATCTATAATATGTTATCATGCTTTTTCATATAAATACTGTTATTTTACATTGAAAATACTTCGCCATATGGTGGTGGCTTCCAATTATAAATATGCTGTGCTTTCATTACTTTCAGTTTCGTGGCAAGGAGTTGAGATTTTTATCATAGGTATTACATAATAATGACCACCTAGGCGTAATAACCTATGTAGAAATGTCTGTTGTTGAGCTGGAGGGTTCATGGACGTATAATTAGCATTTTCATAGGAACTCAACTTCGCAACTCAATAATATGCAGAAAATGTTTCCAAAGTACTGCTTTTCCTTTGACCTTAGAAGGTACCTATTT
Organism: Diaphorina citri; assembly: GCF_000475195.1. Classification (NCBI taxonomy): domain Eukaryota; kingdom Metazoa; phylum Arthropoda; class Insecta; order Hemiptera; family Psyllidae; genus Diaphorina; species Diaphorina citri. The sequence continues at coordinate 224,854 of NW_007377649.1, forward strand.
TCACAAGGCAAACCTTACACCTCAGATAGCCTTTTTATCCCAGCAGCCTTCTCAGGGTCCTACGTATTTTAGAGGAATAGAAACATCAATTTATACAACAATCTGTAAGGAAGTAAAATAGCTACAGGTTAAGTAGCTATAAAGGAAATGAGCTTGGAGGCTAATTCCTAAAAGTCCATCATCCATCATTATTTGCCTTTTGATGGAGTTCTCGAATATCCTAAAACCAAGTTATTTATAATTATAATCATAACGAAACAACTTTTCAGATATTTTAAACCCATTTCATCGAACTTTAAGCTCGTACACTCGTATTATCAGGTAAATGAATACTGGAAATAAAGTATCGGATTTCTCAGTTTACCACATTGGAAATTTTAATGGATTCTATATTAGTCCGAAGTAATTTTTGGGCAAGAGATATAAAAGATCAAAAAGGTATTGCTTACAGACTTGAACTTTTGCTCAAAATTCATGCAACAGCAAAGCTCTTAAATACATGGCTAAGTAGGTAGGTAAATACCAAATACCCTAGTAAATAATAAATTTGTCCTACATACATCTGAAGTTTACACAATTTGTGTTGGAAGTTGGATCCACAGTTGGAAGTGTACACAATTTGTGAAGATGTAAACCTCTCTTTCCTCCGTAAGTGGTGACCATTGATAAGATAATGGACATTGAGAAGACAAATAAACTGACCATGGGGTTTTAAGTTTTAAATGGCACTCCAAAGTCCAAAGTTTACCTCTCTCACTTCAGCACTTTAATGTCCATCTTGTCCATTACGAAACACAAAAAGTGGTCAAAGTGGACCTCCCACTCTGTTTCCATATGAAGAAACATGTTTAAGGACTTTGGAAACATTTGAAGAACAAGTGTGTTTGTGTTACGTGCTTGTGCAAAGACACCCTCCTTAGAATATTCAATATTTCCCGAACATTAATAGATACATCCTTTTTCCTTTCTTACGACACATGGGTTAGTCGAGCGGCCAGAAGCAGAAAATATGAATTACATTAGATGGGGGAGTAAAACCACTAAGCTAAGATCAAGGCGGCTTTAAAGTTGTGCAACAGACAAGATTTGAAAAATCTATAACTAATCTATAAAAATCAATCCATATTTAGTCAGTCAGTGATTCTGCAAATGACAGTGATTCCGCAAAAAGAAACAGATTAAACTCACAAATATCACCCATGGCCCCTGTACTACAGAAGAAAACCCTGCAGTCTGCACAGGAAAAAATAATACACTTCACCCTCGTTTTACCTCGGGGTATATTACAAAGATTTTCTGCTTTGTAGAGCGGAACTACAACTCCTCCTTTTCCAAATAACTTGTACTTGTAAGATTTGTAGAGTGTTTCCCCTTTTATTTGTATGCTCCTTGCTCCTCAGTATTTGTACAATTTATTCACAATTCGAACTAATATCAAAAAAGTTGGTCACATTTATATGAACATATCTAGCAATAAGATGGTCATATTTAAAAGTACAAGTTGGTCATATTTGTAGGTACAAATACGTCAAAATTTGAGCTTCAAGACAAATAACTTGTACTTGTAAGATTTGTAAAGTGTTTCCTTTTATTTGTATGCTCCTTGCTCCTCAGTATTTGTACAATTTGGTCACAATTGTACTAATATCAAAAAAGTTGGTCAGATTTATAAGAACATATCTAGCAATAAGATGGTCATATTTAAAAGTACAAGTTGGTCATATTTGTAGGTACAAATAAGTCAAAATTTGAGCTTCAAGCTGGCAATTTTAAGTTTGTAATATTTCTAGGTAAAAATCGGCCACAACAAAAGGTGCAAGTAGGTCAATTTTCAGGAATAGAGAAGTGTGAGGGACACTACATCTTTCAGTATCTACAAATAAATTATTGTAGGTCCATGCTTATTATCTACATCTACATATGTAGGTATCTATTAATATAAGGTGTACCAACAGATCCCTCGATATTATTTTTGTTTTTCCCAACGAATCTAATATGAATAAGTGTGAGGGACACTACATGTTTCAGTATATACAAATAAATTATTGAAGGTCCATGCTTATTATCTACATATGTAGGTATCTATTAATATAAGGTGTACCAACAGATCCCTCGATATTATTTTTGTTTTTCCCAACGAATCTAATATGAAGACCTATTTATGATAGGTAATATATTATTATTACCTATAACATAGGTCGGTATATAATAAATTATTGTATGACAAATGTAAACTATTAAAAACACTCATCATTCTGTTTTTCTAACGGATTTTTTAAACTAGTGACATTGGAAAATCAATGGTGCATATCGAATGAGATCCGAATACCGGATTCCTACACACTAGAATCTAGGGACAATTTTCATTTGTTTAGGAAACACCATTCATTACCATGCATTAAGTTCATCATTGTCACAATAGAGACGGAATTTCCAGGATAAATAATTAGGTATAATTTACAGTTGATATTTTTTTAATTATTCTAGATTCATCAAACCACATCTGCTGCAAATCATACTATACTATAAATAACAAAGTCGATATTGGTGGGGGGGGGATCGAATCTTACCTACTACAAACAGTCTAAATCTAAAGTGTCCAAACTAAAAGATGATCGACCAATAAAGAGTTGGCACTCTATTTACGAGTACTCATTTAGAGATAAGAAGAGACAAAATTGCTAAAATTGACTTGAGCACTTCAAGAGCCATCTACACTGTCCTACAATACGAGTAGGTAATGCAAAATCTCAAATGTTCTCAGGAAAAACATAGGTAACTTAATGTAAGGCTAAAATGCGCCTGTCTACCTGTTTCATTATGCTATACTCCATACATCTCGTACAGTATTGGCTCTCTCAACAGAAAACACAAAATGGATCGGAATTTTTAATGATGGCGTTTTGGGTGTAATAATGTAGATTGTAGGTATGTAATTGATGTGCAAAGAATTGAATGATATAATATTGAAGACATGATGTTAAATGTATGTTGGATTTGGAACGGCACGTAAATCATTTGCGGAGTTTTTCCATCAGTAATACTCGTAATTAGTTAGGTATACCTATAGGATAGGTAGTTACATACAATTAAATACCTTTAACTAAAGCTTTAGTTATAATGTTGAGTCAAAACTGTAGGTCATATACCTAGGTATCTATCTATCTATCTATTTAGACTGTGGGAGTTAAGGGACTTTTCAGTCTCATTCTGGCAGTAAAAACAGGGTAAATTCTATTCTATTGAATATTTTGATCACTATGACTATCAATTGTATCAATGCTATCATGCATTTATATAGTTAACGGTTTTCTTGGTCGATCCAATTGGCTTTTAATCCGATAGGGATAGAGGTGTAAACCTTAAACAAATATTGATCAGTTCCTCATTCCATGCTACCACTAATATTCTAATCAAAAGGTGTGATGATGATAAGCGTGCGGTGTGTCCCGGTGTGTATCGCCCGCACATTTCAACCAAAAACACATACATCACCATGATGTACAAAGGTATTCTTTAACCATGATCGAATAAACTACGGGCTAAAAAATTCCCGGAGGGACGGACCCAGCTTGTTTTTTTATTTGTAACATGTTAGGAGCTTGAATAATTTTACCTCTAGACCTGTAAATCCTCATTGTACTTTTATACACATGTAAACCTTTACGTTATGAAGTCTCTACCTACCTATATTAAAACCCCAACAAAAAACATTAATATGTAATACCTTTGTGCTTGACATCATGTTATTCTTTTGTGGCATATTAAAATGTACCTAATCTAATCAGGATTGAATTGACTGACCAGTGAAGTCTAAAGTCCTTTGTGAAACCATGATGGAGACTAGAAGACCAAGAGAATAAAAGTTAATCCAAGTTCAACTCTGTATAGAAAAGAAAACTCATCTTTTTCTTTCCTTTCAAAGACGGTGTTCTAATATTATTTTCTTCTTATACATTATTTAAAGAAAATTCAATCATATTTGAAGAGCTTTCAGGGAAAATCCAATCTACAGGATGTGAAGTTTTTTTATTGTCGTTATATGACAGACCAGTTCCCCTTTCCTTTGGACATGTAGCGATCATCTGCAGTCATCCATTTTAACACCCGTCCAAATGAATCTTAACAAGAGTGTTTATGTAGAAAGTTCGTGTTTGATGAGCAGAACATGCTCGTACTTTTCTTTGTGCATTTTCCTCAAAGTGACTTTGAAAAGTCAAAAACAAGTTTGGATTAAAAATGTACGAGTCCTTGTACTTCTTCAAGAATAGTTAGATAGCTACTCATATTGTTCGAATACTTACGTCAATGGGTATTTAAACGAACGTCGAATCATTTAAAGAAAATTCAATCATATTTGAAGAGCTTTCAGGGAAAATCCAATCTACAGGATGTGAAGTTTTTTATTGTCGTTATATGACAGACCAGTTCCCCTTTCCTTTGGACATGTAGCGATCATCTGCAGTCATCCATTTTAACACCCGTCCAAATGAAGCTTAACAAGAGTGTTTATGTAGAAAGTTCGTGTTTGATGAGCAGAACATACTCGTACTTTTCTTTGTGCATTTTCCTCAAAGTGACTTTGAAAAGTCAAAAAACATGTTTGGATTAAAAATGTACGAGTCCTTGTACATCTTCAAGAATAGTTAGATAGCTACTCATATTGTTCGAATACTTACGTCAATGGGTATTTAAACGAACGTCGAAAACTTGAACCGAACCTAACAATTACACCAATTACGAATTTTCTACGTTCTTTCTGCAATATAAAAATAATAATCATACTGCATAGGTCAGTCTTTATTAAATTAAGTTAGGCTTAGGCATTCAAGGAACAGTAGAGGTAGAACATGAATAAGTTACAAAGCAAAGAAAAGTTGCATGTCAAAAATAATAATCATACTGCATAGGTCATTCTTTATTAAATTAAGTTAGGCTTAGGCATTCAAGGAACAGTAGAGGTAGAACATGAATAAGTTACAAAGCAAAGAAAAGTTGCATGTAAGTGAAAACAACTCCATTCAATAATGAATATTGTTCCATAGATTGATTATAAATTGGAATTCGGAATTTTTAATGATGGCGTTTTGGGTGTAATAATGTAGGTATGTAATTGATGTGCAAAGAATTGAATGATATAATTGAAGACATGATTAATAATAAATATTGTTCCATAGATTGATTATAAATTGGAATTTGGAATTTTTAATGATGGCGTTTTGGGTGTAATAATGTAGGTATGTAATTGATGTGCAAAGAATTGAATGATATAATTGAAGACATGATGTTAAATAATTATAATGTTGTATTTGGAACAGCACGTAAATCATTTGCAGAGTTTTTCCATCAGTAATACTCGTAATTAGTTAGGTATACCTAACTAATTAGGGTAGGATAGGTAGTTACATACAATTAAATACCTTTAACTAAAGCTTTAGTTATAATGTTAAGTCAAAACTGTAGGTAATATACCTAGGTATCTATATCTATCTATTTAGACTGTGGGAGTTAAGGGACTTTTCAGTCTCATTCTGGCAGTGAAAACAGGGTAAATTCTATTCTATTGAATATTTTGATCACTATGACTATCAATTGTATCAATGCTATCATGCATTTATATAGTAACGGTTTTCTTGGTCGATCCACTTGGCTTTTAATCCGATAGGGATAGAGGTGTAAACCTTAAACAAATATTGATCAGTTCCTCATTCCATGGTACCAATAATATTCTAATCAAAAGGTGTGATGATGATAAGCGTGCGGTGTGTATCGCCCGCACATTTCAACCAAAAACACATACATCACCATGATATAATACAGGGTGAATAAACACGTTGTATTGTTCCAGTTATCCTTCAATAAGAGGTCTCTACAAGTTGTATTATTCCAGTGATCCTTCAATAAGGGACCTAGAACTTCTTTTTTATTTGAAATAAAAGCTCATATGTTTCGTTTGAAATCTGAAGATTATTCTTGGAGGAGGAGATGGAGGAGGAAGGGGAGGGAGGAGGGTCACTAACGTATAACCCACCCTCAGGGGTACCCGGGCATTTACGGGCCCCCAAATGAAGAAATACTATTTCTGAAATAGGTATACTAAACATATCTCCCTATAATGTGGGGCAATTCTTTATAAGCATCCTATTTTTCAAATTTTGGGATTTTGGCCCTAAAGAGGCTATAGTTTTTCAAAGTGACAATATGGTTGACATGATACACCCTGTAGTTTTCTAGTTTATTTTTTTTTAGACCCGGGTTTAGCCAGGTGATGGCTCTACAGTTCAATGGTTCTGGCTTCGAGATAGCAACACATATACCTGCGATCCCGTATTTGTTTTCCTAATTACTTTTATTTACATAACTTTACACAAACTAAATGCATAATCACCGACACTAAACTTAGCAGTTGTCAGTTTTAGCAATGTCATTAAACTCATTAACCGATCCATTGATTTCTATGGTTGACTTATAAAGTTACGATGAGTGTTTTCAAAAAAGATATCATACATAGGCAATAATTATAAGCACCTGCGTTAGTACCTAAACATAATTATAATGAACACCTAATTATTTTGGGATTACAAATAAACTTGAAGAAAATAGGTGTGTGAATAGGTAGGTAATTCGAGGAAAAAGAAATCTACAAATCACGTTACATACAAATTATATAAACAAAGACGTCAAAACTGCTGGGTACTTTATATGACGCAAGAGAAAATGCAGTGAAGGAACAAGTGAAAACTAAGCAGCAAGGTAAAGGTGTCTGCATAAATGTGGCAACGAAATGAGCAATGTATGTTATTCAAAGGAAACATATAACATGTAAGGAAATAAGGAAGGGTAAGATTTGAGTTGGGTTAGGTTAGGGGTTTTGTGTTTTCTTTGGATTTATTTCAAAGAAAACTTTCTCCCCTCTTTTCATGTCGTCTTTAACCCTCATACGTTCGATTTGAATGCTTAATTATTTGTTTCTTATTACCCCTATTTCAGCACTTGTAAGTATATTGGAAAATCTTATGAACAGGTAAGAAGTTTACACATTTCAGTGGCGAATTTGAAAGATTCTTAATCGCTAACTTACGACGCGACGTTTCTATATAACTTCTTA
>NW_007377649.1:232036-279473 GCF_000475195.1 Diaphorina citri
AAAAGGGGTTAAAAAAAGGTTTGTTTTTTTTTTTTTTTTTTTTTTTTTTAGATAAAAATAAAATAAATTTATTCTGCTGGAAAGGACAAAGGTGCATTTTGTTTGGGAAAAAAAGGCTGCAGTCCCGCCTTTGGATTTTCAAATTCAATTACCATATTCCACGTTTGAAAGTTCATTTGACTGTCTAAAAATCTCCAATCTTGAATTTGTTTCTTTTGACCTTTGGGGTATTTATCAAGAAAACATGTTTCTTCTCCTCCTCTGTTTCTCTTTCCTTTTTGGCGTTTCCTTGTTTCCGAAATTCAAACATTTTTTTCCCTTTTATGATTTTCGTTCATTTGTTTTTTAATGAAAATCGGAGAAAAGTGCCCGCGGTAATGCTGATTTTTTCCCCTTACGAGAAAAAGTTATGAAGGTACATTTTTTTCGGTATGTCATAAGCAGAAATTTCATTTTTGTATCCAAAAAAAAAAAAAAAAAAAAAAAAAAAAAAAAAAAAAAAAAAAAAAAAAAAAGAATTTCTTGTTGCTTATATCTCATACAGGGAGGAGGAACTACTGATGCTGGGAGCTTTTAAGAATGACCGGAAAATTGACATTGCTCTAATGAAAACGAAAAATGGAACGTAAAATTTAAAATTGGATCACACATTTTTGGTTCCATTGGATTTTATTTGTTTTCTTTCTCTACTTCCCCAACCAAATAGATCTACTCTATTTTTCCTTCCTTTTAAGTAATGTAAATGTATTTATTTATGTTATTATTAACATTTTAACCAAACTTTATTTACAAACTTGACAAATAAACAGATTCAAAGTTTGATCAAGGGTGGATTCAATGTCTACAGCGTTCCCTACGATCCCTACGTTTTCTTCTCGCCCTCTTTATCAAATTCTTTCCACCGTCATCGTCAGTCAACAGACACCCAGTATTGCCAACACAGCGGTGAACATTAAAATCACATAAAAGATGCAAACCCAAATACAAGGGAAGAAATAGAAGATTAAATACCACAGCATTCACAATATTTCCACTTCTCTCTCTCCTTTGTACGGTACTTTCCACTTTGCGGTCCTATTTTCCTAAGAAGAAAATCCTATCAGAAGGAAAAATGTGCGAAGAAAAAAGGGAAAAAAAATGTATGAATTTACGAGGAATATCTACCTAGTAGGGGCTGTAGAATATTTTAATGGAATCTCTTTAGCTTTAGAAGAAAGAACTTTCTATAAATGTATACCAAGGAAGACGGAACATAGGGATGTAATAGGGAATTAGATGGAGATTTTACGTTTTAGAATCTTCGTCATATTAGGTAGGTCTGGTAGGTATTTCAAAGGATTTGGAAATTGATCATTTGAATGCAAAGGTAAATTTTAATACAAAAGTACACAGGTTTGATAGAGGAAACTGTAACTGCTGTGGTCTTATCGTCAAGAAATCTAAGAGATAAGGAAGACAGGAAAGGAGAAAGCCAGCCGCTCCAAGAACGAACCTCATCTGTTTGTGATACAATCCGCCCAGGGCGGGAATTGAACTCGCAACCTAGCACTTACAAAAGGCACATGCGTTACCTTCCAAGCTAACTAGGCTGGGAACAAATTTCATACTTCTTGGTGAACTTCTACCCTTTTTAAATTTCCTTCTACCCCGCCACTGGAAATCACATAAAAGATGCAAACCCAAATACAAGGGAAGAAATAGAAGATTAAATACCACAGCATTCACAATATTTCCACTTCTCTCTCCTTTGTACGGTACTTTCCACTTTGCGTTCCTATTTTCCTAAGAAGAAAATCCTATCAGGAGGAAAAATGTGCGAAGAAAAAAGGAAAAAAATGTATGAAATTACGAGGAATATCTACCTAGTAGGGGCTGTAGAATATTTTAATGGAATCTCTTTAGAAGAAAGAACTTTCTATCAATGTATACCAAAGAAGACGGAACGTAGGGAAGTAATGGGGAATTGGATGGAAATTTTACTTTCCAGAATCTACATAGACCAGCATTCAGCATCTTACCTATTACCTATTTAGAAGCATTTGGAATTTCTTTGGAAAGTGAAAGGTGGAAGTAAAAGTTATCCAAAAACCACTGATGATAGGTACACTTGGAAATTTTGAACAAATTTCAAATACTGCTTCTCTTCTTGTTGAAATTTCTTCCTATTGGTTTGTATTCGTAATTCGTATGGGTTACCTAGTAGTCATTTTCCATACGACCCAATAGTTAGAATGGACCTTCACGAAGGAACCCAGTTTTCAATTAAGGAATTCCCTCCCACACCACTGAAATTAGCATTTTCATAGGAACTCAACTTCGCAACTCAATAATATGCAGAAAATGTTTCCAAAGTACTGCTTTTCCTTTGACCTTAGAAAGTACCTATTTTCACAAGGCAAACCTTACACCTCAGATAAATGCAGAAAATGTTTCCAAAGTACTGCTTTTCCTTTGACCTTAGAAGGTACCTATTTTCACAAGGCAAACCTTACACCTCAGATAGCCCTTTTATCCCAGCAGCCTTCTCAGGGTCCCACGTATTTTAGAGGAATAGAAACATCAATTTATACAACAATCTGTAAGGAAGTAATAGCTACAGGTTAAGTAGCTATAAAGGAAATGAGCTTGGAGGCTAATTCCTAAAAGGTCACTAACGTATAACCCACCCTCAGGGGTACCCGGGCATTTACGGGCCCCCAAATGAAGAAATACTATTTCTGAAATAGGTATACTAAACATATCTCCCTATAATGTGGGGCAATTCTTTATAAGCATCCTATTTTTCAAATTTTGGGATTTTGGCCCTAAAGAGGCTATAGTTTTTCAAAGTGATCCATCATTATTTGCCTTTTGATGGAGTTCTCGAATATCCTAAAACCAAGTTATTTATAATTATAATCATAACGAAACAACTTTTCAAGATATTTTAAACCCATTTCATCGAACTTTAAGCTCGTACACTCGTATTATCAGGTAAATGAATACTGGAAGTAAAGTATCGGATTTCTCAGTTTACCACATTGGAAATTTTAATGGATTCTATATTAGTCCGAAGTAATTTTCGGGCAAGAGATATAAAAGATCAAAAAGGTATTGCTTACAGACTTGAACTTTTGCTCAAAATTCATGCATCAGCAAAGCTCTTAAATAGGGGCTGTAGAATATTTTAATGGAATCTCTTTAGAAGAAAGAACTTTCTATCAATGTATACCAAAGAAGACGGAACGTAGGGAAGTCATGGGGAATTGGATGGAAATTTTACTTTCCAGAATCTACATAGACCAGCATTCACCATCTTACCTATTACCTATTTAGAAGCACTTGGGATTTTTTTGGAAAGTGAAAGGTGGAAGTAAAAGTTATCCAAGAACCACTGATGATAGGTATAGGTACACTTGGAAATTTTGAACAAATTTCAAATACTGCTTCTCTTTTTGTTGAAATTTCTTCCTATAGGTTTGTATTCGTAATTCGTATGGGTTACCTAGTAGTCATTTTCCATACGACCCAATAGTTAGAATGGACCTTCACGAAGGAACCCAGTTTTCAATTAAGGAATTCCCTCCCACACCACTGATTTCTGACATAATGGAATTTTGACAGGGAGCCACTGCCTCTTTCCCCTCCCTTCCCTCCTCCCCTGCAGCACATCTTCATGATGACATTACGTAAACTAAATTGACTTCATTCCTCCCCCTCTTCTTTTTCTTCCCCTTCTACCACTGATTTCTGACATAATGGAATTTTGACAGGGAGCCACTGCCTCTTTCCCCTCCCTTCCCTCCTCCCCTGCAGCACATCTTCATCATGACATTACGTAAACTAAATTGACTTCATCCCTCCCCCATCTTCTTTTCTCTTCCCCTTCATTTTATATCAAAGTTAATATTATGTAAAATGGTCTGGCTTATTAGGAGAAACTTTTTCGAAAGCCACTTGATAGTTAATAGCTTATTTTCTCGAGTGTTGATTGAAAGGGGGAGGACTGGAGGATGGAAAATATGTACATTAATAAAATAAATTTATCAGATTTGTGTAAACTGCAAAGCTAAGTCCAAGGATTATCAGAGTCTTTAGGTAGGTAATGGTAGAGAGCAATACGACGAACGTTAAATGCACTTTTTTAGAGCAACTTTCGATAGCAAAAACTGTACCTAAGCACCTACCATTCAAAATGCCCAACGGGAAGTCCCATTAAATGAATATTTACTCACATACAATATAGGTACAATATTAGATAAACCCTAGCGTTCAGGTCTTCAGGAACTCATCTGGAAAACTGTACCTAAGCACCTACCATTCAAAATGCCCAACGGGAAGTCCCATTAAATGAATATTTACTCACATACAATATAGGTACAATACCAGATAAACCCTAGCGTTCAGGTCTTCAGGAACTCATCTGGCTACCAAATTATTAATCAATCTGTTGGGATTTCATCCAGACTACAAAGACATCTTCCTAGAATCCTTTTCCTCCCATTTTTCACGCCATTTTCGCAGCGCAGCCTAAAGTTTGAATCCTACTTTTAACACAATTAAGCAGAGGTTAAAAGTAGACAAGTTCTCGAGTATTTGATTCCCATTCAAATTGAAACAGAACTCGAAATCCTATTCAATTCAAAAATGCTGACACCTCTTCAAGCCTCGTATGATGTGTACTTGTTTGCCTATTACATTATTACAATCATTGAAGTACCATGAAGAACTTAACTTTTATGGTGCCTACACAAGAATCATTAAACAATTTCGAAAAAGGAAAGAAATATGTCCCTTCAATCCAGCAGTAGTTTCTCTGCATTCTGTAGTTTCCATGCCTCGAATTGACTGGAACCCACAACCTCTTGATTACAAAGTGAACGCTCTTTTCAATTTCTCCTGACGACACGGATTTTAAAATCTATGGAAATTTAATAGAATCTGATTTAGGACTTACCACTCTGAGGGTTTAGGGGCAAACAGGGCTAAAGGCGGGTTAAGCTTATACGACTTTGGGATCTACTATGCCGAATGGTACTGGAGGAAAGAGACTTTTCTTAGAGCAACTTTCGATAGCAAAAACTGTACCTAAGCACCTACCATTCAAAATGCCCAACGGGAAGTCCCATTAAATGAATTTTTACTCACATACAATATAGGTACAATACCAGATAAACCCTAGCGTTCAGGTCTTCAGGAACTCATCTGGATACCAAATTATTAATCAATCTGTTGGGATTTGATCCAGACTACAAAGACATCTTCCTAGAATCCTTTTCCTCTCATTTTTCACGCCATTTTCGCAGCGCAGCCTAAAGTTTGAATCCTACTTTTAACACAATTAAGCAGAGGTTAAAAGTAGACAAGTTCTCGAGTATTTGATTCCCATTCAAATTGAAACAGAACTCGAAATCCTATTCAATTCAAAAATGCTGACACCTCTTCAAGCCTCGTATGATGTGTACTCGTTTGCCTATTACATTATTACAATCATTGAAGAATCATGAAGAACTTAACTTTTATGGTGCCTACACAAGAATCATTACACAATTTCGAAAAAGGAAAGAAATATGTCCCTTCAATCCAGCAGTAAACCCATTCAAATTGAAACAGAACTCGAAATCCTATTCAATTCAAAAATGCTGACACCTCTTCAAGCCTCGTATGATGTGTACTTGTTTGTCTATTACATTATTACAATCATTGAAGAATCATGAAGAACTTAACTTTTATGGTGCCTACACAAGAACCATTACACAATTTCGAAAAAGGAAAGAAACATGTCCCTTCAATCCAGCAGTAAACTTTGCATTCTGTAGTTTCCATGGCTCGAATTGACTGGAACCCACAACCTCTTGATTACAAAGTGAACGCTCTTTTGAATTTCTCCTGACAACACGGATTTTAAAATCTATGGAAATTTAATAGAATCTGATTTAGGACCTACCACTCTGAGGGTTTAGAGGCAAATAGGGCTAAAGGCGGGTTAAGCTTATACGACTTTGGGACCTACTATGCCGAATGGTACTGGAGGAAAGACCTTATGGTTTTCCAAGAAAAAGAACTTTGGTAAATGACTCTCTCGTTTCTACTGAACAGATTGGAATATTTGCAACTCTTCGTCGTAATTGAATTTGCACAAGTCGGAGAAAAACCTTTCGACTCGGGAAATATTTTTCGTCGAAACGAAATAACAAAAGCTCACAGCTCCTCAACTTGTGAGGAGGAGCGATAATTTAATAAACGTTTCTACTGAACAGATTGGAATATTTGCAACTCTTCCTCGTAATTGAATTTGCACAAGTCGGAGAAAAACCTTTCGACTCGGGAAAAATTTTTCGTCGAAACGAAATAACAAAAGATCCTCAACTTGTAAGGAGGAGCGATAATTTAATAAATTTGTAAATGATTTATCTCTTACGAAGTTACGACCTTACTGTGTGTCTCCAGTCTCCAGCAAGCAGATTTTCAAACTTGCTTACTTATTCCTCAGCTCCGTACACAAAAAACTCACTTTGAAGCTTAGGTGTAGAGGCAAACAGCCCTTAAGGTCAGGTTAAGCTTATACGAATCTACTATTCTAGTCCTCAGTTTTCAAAGACCTTCGCCACAAAAAGCCCCTCCGAGGCTTACGTGTAGGCAAACAGCCCTAAAAGTCGGGTTAAGCTTCTACGAATTCTTACCTTCTCCAACCAGACTTTCTTCTCCATTAGGATCTAGGTATCTATCGCCAAGTTTATTGTTGTTCCTTCACATGTTATCGACAGGGCTTAATGTTGGAGTTATCGTCCTTGATGTTGAAGTTATTTAATAAATTTGTAAATGATTTATCTCTTACGAAGTTACGACTTTACTGTGTGTCTCCAGCAAGCAGATTTTCAAACTTGCTTACTCATTCCTCAGCTCCGTACACAAAAAGCTCACTTCGAGGCTTAGGTGTAGGGGCAAACAGCCCTTAAGGTCAGGTTAAGCTTATACATTTAATAAATTTGTAAATGATTTATCTCTTACGAAGTTACGACTTTACTGTGTGTCTCCAGCAAGCAGATTTTCAAACTTGCTTACTTATTCCTCAGCTCCATACACAAAAAGATAACTTCGAGGCTTAGGTTTAGGGGCAAACAGCCCTTAAGGCCAGGTTAAGCTTATAGTAATGGTTTGTGAAATAGATTGTCACCTATGCGATTCTATTGGAAGTGATTTTGTTTTATAAAATTACGTTTCCCATTGGAATTCACATTTCGACAAATAAAGAAATTTTCGTACATCTTGAAAACCTACACAAATATGTGTACCTAGGTTAGGTAGGTATAGGTACCAATGATTCTAGTCCTCAGTTTTCAAAGACCTTCGCCACAAAAAGCCCCTCCGAGGCTTACGTGTAGGCAAACAGCCCTAAAAGTCGGGTTAAACTTCTACAAATCTACGAATTCTCACCTTCTCCAACCAGACTTCTCCATTAGGATCTATTAGATATCTATCGCCTCAGTTTTCAAAGACCTTCGCCACAAAAAGCCCCTCCGAGGCTTACGTGTAGGCAAACAGCCCTAAAAGTCGGGTTAAGCTTCTACAAATCTACGAATCCTTACCTTCTCCAACCAGACTTCTCCATTAGGATCTAGATATCTATCACCATGTTTATTGTTGTTCCTTCACATGTTATCGACAGGGCTTGATGTTGGAGTTATCGTCCTTGATGTTGAAGTTATCGTCCGTTCTCGCCACATGTCCCGCCCATTCTAGGATCCCTGATTCGATGTTCGGTATTACGGGGTTACGCCAAACTATCAAGACCATCCTGTATTGTAAAAAAAAGTACAACTAAAGACTGTTGAGCAAGGAGGAATTAATTTGAAGCCACGTGTTGCATTAATAATGTTACCAACTGTTTTCTGTTTCATTTTGTTTACGGAAAACTTTACTTTTTTACCCTTTACTTATGCGTCGTTTTTCAGGTCCCGCCCATTCTAGGATCCCTGATTCGATGTTCGGTATTACGGGGTTACGCCAAACTATCAAGACCATCCTGTATTGTAAAAAAAAAGCACAACTAAAGACTGTTGAGCAAGGAGGAATTAATTTGAAGCCACGTGTTGCATTAATAATGTTACCGACTGTTTTCTGTTTCATTTTGTTTACGGAAAACTTTACTTTTTTACCCTTTACTTATGCGTCGTTTTTCAACCTTTGCTGTGTCGTTCCGTCCCATGAGTTGCCTTTGGAATGAGATGTACCTACCCATAAAATTAAATTTAAATTAGGAATTAGGAATTTTCTAAAATGTTCACTTTAGAAAATTCTCTAATGATTTCTCCTGAAGGAGACATAGAAATTCACTTCGGATTATTTTCTTTGTACAAGTGACCCTTCCGACTGTGACAGAAAATGGGTCAAATGAAATATCACCTAGTTATTTGGTCATTTACTTATTTCAAAATTTTCGCTTGGCTAAAATGTTCACTTTAGAAAATTCTCTAATGATTTCTCCTGAAGGAGACATAGAAATTCACTTCGGATTATTTTCTTTGTACAAGTGCCCCTTCCGACTGTGACAGAAAATGGGTCAAATGAAATATCACCTAGTTATTTGGTCATTTACTAATTTCAAAATTTTCGCTTGGTCATTTACTATTTTCAATTTTTTGCCAATTGGTATAGGTACTCATGCCATTTGCACGGTTTTCTATCCCAATCCGCTCAGTGGGACAGAAGATACATCGCATTATTACTCATTTTATACAACTCAGAAGAAAAATAAATTATAATGAGCTGCAAAACATCAGGGAACACTCTCTTGTGTCTGACAACCTTTGTGACGAGACTAACGATTCTGAATAAGTTGTCATTAGTCGTTCTTGGAACACGATAAACTCTTCTGCATATAATATCTACTTCTATTTGTACTTCTTTCTCATTCGATCTAAAATAGGTAACTACCTACTTTGTTGAGAAAATGAAAAATAAAAGTAGAAAGGTTAGAGAGAGTCAGGCAGTCAGGATAGAGAGAAGGGGAACTAAAAGGACGTGAGACACAATCATTGGACTGCATTTTCCGACAGTACCAAAACAACAGTCATAAGACACACCATAGATTCCAGAGATAGAACATTTGGAATAAGTTTCAAGACTTTCAAGTTGAAACTTTTGACTTTTGGGGTTGTAAGTGTAGACAGAAAGAAGGACGGACCAAATGGGAGAGACACAAGTAGACAGGGGGATATACACGAAATTGAGCGCTGGCACGCATACATTTCCAAGCATACCAATACACAATACATTGTCATTAGAGAGGATACATTTTGCGTCGGAATTTTCATTGGGCTGTAGCATACATTTTCCAAGCATACCAATACACAATACATTGTCATTACAGAGGATACATTTTCCGTCGGAATTTCCATTGGGTTGTAGCAGACATTTTCCAAGCATACCAATACACAATACATTGTCATTAGAGAGGATACATTTTGCGTGGGAATTTTCATTGGGCTGTAGCGCTTCACATTCCGATACTTGGCCCGGACAGCGCAACTCTCAAATAAAGGGTTAAGCCGTCCCCTTTTTTCAGCCCGGAAGAAAGCTCAACCCTCAGTGAAGCTGTGCTAGAGACAAGAATTGCGTCTCTCTGTGAGCTTCTTTTATTTCGTAATTGGAATTTTAGCTTTTTTGTCAGGAATTTTTTTGTTGGAAGGGAAGGAAAAGATATTGTTCCTTCGCGACGCGAATATTTATGACATTAAAATCAAATTTTGATTACAATTAATTAGGTTTGTCCTGCTGGGATTTAAACGGCGGCCCTTCGGTTACGTATCTACTGCTTTAGCATTAACACACTGCTATAACTAGGATCTCAAATTTAAAGCTAGTTAAGCTTCGTAAAAATTTTTATGGTCATTACAGAGACATCTGCACAAAATGTAAAAAGAGGAGAGAGCAATTTGAGAAAATATCAATTTGGCAATGGAAAAATAATTTGATAAAGAGCATTTCGGTTCCAGATTTTTCGTTGAAAATTATGACCAGAGACGAGCAACGAACCATGAACCACAAGTGTAGAGATAATAAAGTGAACCATAGACCAGAAAGGATAGAGGGGTGATGAGTACTAACTACTAAGCACTCAGTGATTATTACAAAGAAGATGATATTTTAATAATCAAATATACCATTGCCATCGGACAACACAGCCTAGTCCTTTTTCTTTTTAGATGTTTCCCCCCGTAAATATGAAGGGTATAGGTCCCTATTCCACATTTATACAAACGTCTACAAAATCCAGGAATATCCTACAAAGCTGCTTTCCAAAAGCTGTGGGACAAGTCCCATTCAAAGAGAAAAAAGCGACAAAACAGATGCAAAAGTATTTAGAGTTAAAACACCACACACTAATACTGTTGATATCCAAAGCCAACTCATCCCATTCCGAGATCATTCACAGTTCACGAAACAGAAGGGATGGTGTCTTCAGGGACAACACAAACCCCAGAGCTTTGAAACTTTGCACGAAAATCTCCGTGGAAGACACGAACTTGGAAAGTTCCCACACATTTCGACCTACCCCTCTCTATAACCTCCCCCTCAATCTTCCTCTCCTACCCCTCTTTATAACCTCCCCCACTCTCTTCCCCATCTCCCCTGTAAATTCCTATTCACTTCACGCCAGCTGTTGAGATTTGCATGGTGAAAACGATCTGGGTATGCAATTAGGTATGAATAATAAAATGATGTGGTGTGTTGTGGTCTGTGGAGTGTGGTGCTTTCCTTTTATGCTCTTATTGCGTTTTAGCTTTCTATTTTAAGTAACTGTTTCAAAAGATACACATTTTATTGCTATATTAGAAAACGTGACTTACATAGAAGAAATAAATGTGTGAAGGTGCTACCATGGGTCGTGTAAGTCACCTCTCCTACCCCTCTTTATAACCTCCCCCACTCTCTTCCCCATCTCCCCTGTAAATTCCTATTCACTTCACACCAGCTGTTGAGATTTTCATGGTGAAAACGATCTGGGTATGCAATTAGGTATGAATAATAAAATAATGTGGTGTGTTGTGGTCTGTGGAGTGTGGTGCTTTCCTTTTATGCTCTTTGCTATTGCGTTTTAGCTTTTCTATTTTGAGTCATTGTTTCAAAAGATACACATTTTATTGCCTATATTAGAAAACGTGACTTACATAGAAGAAATTAATGTGTGAAGGTGCTACCATGGGTCGTGTAAGTCACTGAAGTAGCTACAATTCTGCAAGACTGCTAGAATAGAAGGTCAGATATGTCAGCATATGACGGAGACTGGGGATTTCAATTTAGCGCCAACGGCACAAAACGGCACACTAACCATCACGTTTAGCAAATCGTCTCGCGAACACAAATTTACCAAAATTCTTTGTCTCACAAATAACCTTAAATTTACTACGAACTACTACCGTATCCCCCCTCTTGTAACAAAAACACCAAACGGTGACATAGGAAACGATGTCGACAGAAAACGTTCTGCATCGGAAGTACATCAATCTTTTTCCTTTTGTCAAAACGCCGAAATTTGCACAACCCCAATCCTTCTTCACATGTTGAGCATTGTCACGTCATCATTCGACACTAAAGGTATTGCTAGACATAACAAAGGGAGGTTGAGGGAGAAAAGTTGGGGGGAGAACAGGGGATCTAACGCACTTCGTTTACATTTTTCCACACAATGGGAAATGTGCCCGTGTTTGTCGTGAGAATTTTCCCACGCAACGCGCCACGCTCACGTGTTTTCTCCCGGGAAAACCGTTCAGTAATCTATTTCATTAGTGTGATGTGTCTCTGGAGTATAATGGATTTCTTTGTGAAATGCTAACAGTTATGTGCACTATAAGTTGTCGTTCTGTGTAACACCAAACGTTTCATTATTAAGGTTTAAATACATACACATATCGTTAAGATAAAGCAATTTTGAAGAAGTTGACTTCAACGGTTCAGCCTAGTTATCTTGTAGGGTAGCGCATCTGCCTTGTAAGATTACAACAACCAAGGACTCCTAGAAGGACTCAAACACTTACCTCCGTGGTTTCAGGTCACACTAACTTGACAGGTCTTGTGAGTGAGTAGAAAAGTCTGCTGTGTGTTGTTTGTACTTAATCCTTGGCATTAACCTCGTCTTTTCCTTCTCGGGCTCTGTGGAAAAAGAATAATACGTGTAAGCTTTTTATCTTGCCGGGGAAACTATTTTCAAAGGGAAAAGAGAAATAAGAAAATGTGGCGATAATAGAAGATAAAAGATTATTATTTTCTAAAGGCAGGAGAAAAAGATGAGAAATATTCGAGAAAAAATTCAATTTGAAATGATTTCACATTGCTCCTTCGCTCTCGTTTTAACGACGTTTGAAACTTTAGTATGGTTATGGGTGGCCCTGTTTTGATAGCTTGGGTCAAGTATCAAGGCCTATCTTGGTCATCCAGGGAATTTTTGTCTAAATCTTAGAGCAAGCATAGAATTTTAAACTCATATGCGAGCATTATTAATAATAGCAGTAGCTTACTGTAAATGGACTCGTTAGTCCTATTTCAGGACCATAGGAAACCCCATGTATTTTGAAAATGACAATTTGTCGTTCTGTGTAACACCAAACGTTTCATTATTAAGGTTTAAATACATACACATATCGTTAAGATAAAGCAATTTTGAAGAAGTTGCCCTCAGCCTTGTTAACTTGTAGGGTAACGCGTCTGCCTTGTAAGATTACAACAACCAAGGACTCCTAGAAGGTCCCAAACTCTTACCTCCGTGGTTTCAGGTCACACTAACTTGACAGGTCTTCTGAGTGAGTAGAAAAGTCTGCTGTGTGTTGTTTGTACTTAATCCTTGGCATTAACCTCGTCTTTTCCTTCTCGAGCTCTGTGGAAAAAGAATAATACGTGTGAGCTTTTTATCTTTCCGGGGAAACTATTTTCAAAGGGAAAAGAGAAATAAGAAGAAGAAAATGTGGCGATAATAGAAGATAAAAGATTATTATTTTCTAAAGGCAGGAGAAAAAAGATGAGAAATATTCGAGAGAAAAAATTCAATTTGAAATGATTTCACATTGCTTTTTTGCTCTCGCTTTTAACGACGTTTGAAACTTTAGTATGGTTATGGGTGGCCCTGCATTGATAGCTTGGGTCAAGTATCAATGAATTAGTCATCCAGGGAATTTTTGTCTAAATCTTAGAGCAAGCCTAGGATTTTAACTTCATACGCGAGCATTATTAATAATAGCAGTAGCTTACTGTAAATGGACTCGTTAGTCCTGTTTCAGGACCATAGGAAACCCCATGTATTTTCAAAATGACAATGTTTTCCACCCTAAAATGATCATCCCTGGGTGCAAATTATTTTGATGTGCCAAGGTTGGACAAAGAAAATGTCATTTTAGAGACTGTTGAGGAAAATAGTTTGAAAGGAAAGGTGGAAATGAAATAGGATGAAAGGAAAGGTGGAAATGAAATAGGGTGGGAAGATAGGAGGGGAGAGGTCACAAGTATTCTATCAAGGAGCATGGGGTTTATCAGTAAAGGTAGGTGAATGAAATTGTTGAATACTACAGGATGGACGAAGAATGTTGAGATTGTTGAGAGGAAATCATAAATAAGTACTAACCGAATTAGATAACTCCCACTCCTCTTCAACTTTGACCAATCTGTAATTATTTCAACAAACACAAAAGGACACAATTAGTTTGCTATACCTAATGCAAATCATGCCACCTCTAGGCACACTAGAAACTAGTACAGTACTTGACAGTACCTAATACTTGCACTTAATATGACAGCAAGAATACGTTTCAATTTGCTGCGAGATAGAAGTAGGTACTTATTTACTTTCCGAGTCCGACAGAGAGTTTATTAATAAATAAATTAATTTGACAGATATTACTTTAAACATTCACACTACTGTAAAGTTTCACTCATTTTTAGCAACCCTGTTGTGAAAAAAGAAACCTAAATTTCTTTTCAAATACCCTGTCGTGTGTGAAAATTCAATTTACTTCCCATACATAAGATCTAAAGCTACTTACCTTTTACCTATAATAAGAAGTGAAGTTACGTTTCAATTTTCACTTGAATTTCTTCCTTACTCCACTCTTGAGACTCGAGCAATTTCTGTGACTTGAGAGAGAGTTCAAATTTGATTTTTCTCTTCTTTCCATTCCTTTTTGTTGCCATCAAGTATATTTCTTCCGAGCTGAGTAAATTGGAGATGCTGAGTGCAGCTAATGGTTTGTGAAATAGATTGTCACCTATGCGATTCTATTGGAAGTGATTTTGTTTTATAAAATTACGTTTCCCATTGGAATTCACACCTCGACAGATAAAGAAATTTTCGTGCATCTTATAAACCTACACAAATATGTGTACCTAGGTTAGATAGGTATATGTACCAATTCCGGTGTCTGTCAGTTAATAATAATTATGTAAAAATAAAATTGGCATTTAGGATCTTCAAAAACAGATCTTTTTATTTTTTTTAATAAATCATTAAACAAAAAAATATAAAATAAATCAATCTTCTTAGAGACTTGATAGGAACAAAAATCTTACAGTAGGTAACATAAAAATTAAAATTTGTACTCTCAGTTTTGGGAAAAATATAAATTTAATAAACAATACCATAAACATAAGCAAAAAATTGAGCTTTTTTAGTTACTCGTGAATTTAACAGTACTTTGCACTTATTTCAGCGTTGTTTCTCTTTCTTTCATCAACGTTACCTACTCTTTGGTAAATCCTTTCTAAAAAGTATAAAAACAAAATATGAAGATCACATGTAAATGCAAGGCTATTGCAACTTTACATCATCAACTGCCCATTGACAATATTAACTATAAACACCACAAAGACTGCTCCGATTTTCAGGAATTTATGGCCACAACTAATACACACGCTAGAGTAAAATACTGAGGGACCTCGTCAGCCAGAGCCAAAGAATAACCAATAATAAACAAAACAAAAAATCAAAATAAGTAAATGGGTATCTGAAATCAAAATGAAGAAACCACGGAAAAATATCAATAAAAGAAAGGTATATGAAAACAAAACAAAGAAATCATGGAAAAATCAAAGAAAACTCACCGCCTCGTTCATGAACACAAAAGGGGAAGGAAACTCACATGGCGATCACTAGATCAAACCTCACGTAAACCTCACACCATTGAACAAGTGTTCGACATACTCCAAGTGCAGATTCTCAGTCTCCTGGGTGACTTCAAATTCAAACTGGGACGCTCCGGCACTTCTGTCGATGCCCCGAATGACATAACCATCGTCCCCCAGCACCTCGACGTATTTCTTGATGTTGTACTCCACAGGCAGGTTGGCCTTCTTGCATTTGTTCCTGTAGGCCAGGTAGTCCAGCATGAACGCGAATCCAATGTAGATACCTGAGAAAAGAATATAGATAACGTAAATTACAGAGATTCCCGTATATGCTGAAGATCCTGAGCCTTCAGTTTATAGAGGGGAGGCATTTCAGAGCCGCTTACTACTTAAATGCTTGTCACAAATATCGTTGCCCAATTACTACACTAGATAAATTTTATAACTTGAATTAGACTCGAACCACCAACCTTCAGATCCAAAGTAAAACGCGTTAACCACTGCGCCACTGAGATTTGTCACTTACTACTATGTATTACTATGGACAAGCTGAGTATCAAATAATGTCAAGGATAATAAAAATAAACTTTATAATTTGACTGGGATTCAAACTCACAACCTCCTCACCGGAGGCAGATTTCCGCGGACATTTCAAACTCACGATTCCCAAACTCGGTGTAGAAGGTGAAGAAATAGCGAGGTCCCCAGCCATCCTTATCATCAATGCCGAACACATAGGAGGTGTTAATCCCGGACTCGTGATCGGTGAAGCCCATGATAGACTGTTTCTGTTTCATTTTGTTTACGGAAAACTTTACTTTTTTACCCTTTACTTATGCGTCGTTTTTCAGCCTTTGCTGTGTCGTTCCGTCCGATGAGTTGCCTTTGGAATGAGATGTACCTAACCATAAAATTATATTTCAATAAGGAATTAGGAATTTTCTAAAATTTTCACTTTTGAAAATTCTCTAATGATTTCTCCTGAAGGAGACATAGAAATTCACTTCTGATTATTTTCTTCGTACAAGTGCCCCTTCCAACTGTGACATAAAATGGGTCAAATGAAATATCACCTAGTTATTTGGTCATTTACTTATTTCAAAATTTTCGCTTGGTCGCTTAGTCATTTACTATTTTCAAATTTTTGCCAATTGGTATAGGTACTCATGCCATTTGCACGGTTTTCTATCCCAATCCGCTCAGTGGGACAGAAGATAACTCGCATTATTACTCATTTTATACAACTCGGAAGAAAAATAAATTATAATGAGCTGCAAAACATCAGGAAACTCTGTCTTGTGTTTGACAACCTTTGTGACGAGACTAACGATTCTGAATAAGTTGTCATTAGTCGTTCTTGGAACACGATAAACTCTTCTGCATATAATATCTACTTCTATTTGTACTTCTTTCTCATTCGATGTAAAATAGGTAACTACCTACTTTGTTGAGAAAATGAAAAATAAAAGGAGAAAGGGTAGAGAGAGTCAGGCAGTCAGGATAGAGAGAAGGGGAAGAAAAAGGACGTGAGACAAAATCATTGGACTCCATTTTTCGACAGTACCAAAACAACAGTTAGAAAAAGACACACAATAGATTCCAGAGATAGAACATTTGGAATAAGTTTCAAGTTGAAACTTTTGGGGTTGTTGAGAAAATGAAAAATAAAAGGAGAAAGGGTAGAGAGAGTCAGGCAGTCAGGATAGAGAGAAGGGGAAGAAAAAGGACGTGAGACACAATCATTGGACTGCATTTTCCGACAGTACCAAAAAAACAGTTAGAAAAAGACACACCATAGATTCCAGAGATAGAACATTTGGAACAAGTTTCAAGTTGAAACTTTTGGGGTTGTAAGTGTAGACAGAAAGAAGGACGGACCAAATGGGAGAGACACAAGTAGACAGGGGGATATATCCAAAATTGCGCGCTGGCACGCATACATTTCCAAGCATACCAATACACAATACATTGTCATTAGAGAGGATACATTTTGCGTGGGAATTTTCATTGGGCTGTAGCGCTTTACATTCCGATACTTGGCCCGGACCCGGACAGCGCAACTCTCAAGTAAAAGGTTAAGCCGTCCCCTTTTTTCAGCCCGAAAGAAAGCTCAACCCTCAGTGAAGCTGTGCTAGAGACAAGAATTGCGTCTCTCTGTGAGCTTCTTTTATTTCGTAATTGGAAAATTTTAGCTTTTTTGTCAGGAATTTTTTTGTTGGAAGGGAAGGAAAAGATATTGTTCCTTCGCGACGCGAATATTTATGACATTAAAATCAAATTTTGATTACAATTAATTAGGTTTGTCCTGCTGGGATTTAAACGGCAGCCCTTCGGTTACGTATCTACTACTTTAGCATTAACACACTGCTATAACTAGGATCTCAAATTTAAAGCTAGTTAAGCTTCGTAAAAAAAATTATGGTCATCTGTATTGTTCCTTCGCGACGCGAATATTTATGACATTAAAATCAAATTTTGATTACAATTAATTAGGTTTGTCCTGCTGGGATTTAAACGGCGGCCCTTCGGTTACGTATCTACTGCTTTAGCATTAACACACTGCTATAACTAGGATCTCAAATTTAAAGCTAGTTAAGCTTCGTAAAAATTTTTATGGTCATTACAGAGACATCTGCACAAAATGTAAAAAGAGGAGAGAGCAATTTGAGAAAATATCAATTTGGCAATGGAAAAATAATTTGATAAAGAGCATTTCGGTTCCAGATTTTTCGTTGAAAATTATGACTAGAGACGAGCAACGAACCATGTAGAGATAATAAAGTGAACCATAGACCAGGGATAGAGGGGTGATGAATAATTGAGCACTCCGTGATTAGGACATAGAAGATGATAATTTAATAATCAATGGTCAAATATACCATTGCCATCGGACATTACAGCCTAATCCTCTTTCTTTTTATTTTAGACATATTTCTCTTCCATAAATATGAAGGGCACAGGTCCTTATACAGTATACCACAACTATACAAACGTCTAAAAAGTCCAGGAATAACCTACAAAGCTGCTTTCAAAAGCTTCTCACAAGTCCCATTCAAAGAGAAAAAAGCGACAAAACAGATGCAAAAGTATTTAGGGTTAAAACACCACACACTAATACTGTTGATATCCAAAGCCAACCCATCCCATTCTGAGATCATTCACAGTTCACGAAACAGAAGGGATGGTGTCTTCAGGGACAACACAAACCCCAGAGCTTTGAAACTTTGCACGAAAATCTCCGTGGAAGACACGAACTTGGAAAGTTCCCACACATTTCCCTCCTCACCATCATACATACCGTAAGCGCCAGGTTCGCTGAACAGCTTCCTCATCGCGTCATTCGTCTGCGTTATCTTGAACTGAAGGGCGAAGAAGTTATACCCATCCCCGACCAGCTGTACAATCCGCTGACTAATTTCCGCCACTTTCTTATGCTGAATTCCGCTCAGGTCAATATGAACCGCCAGGGCGGACCGGATGCCGAAATTCCGCAGAGCATTGTGAAGGTGAATACACGCGAAGAACCGCTTCTTGGACATTTCCGTCATGGAAGGGGAGTGGAACACGATTTTGAGACCGTACACACAAATGCTGTCCTTGTGTTCTTCGGCATAACTGAGCGTGTCGCGCCAGTATTTACCTTTGAGTAGAACGTCTTCTACTAGTCGAGATCCTGAGGGAAATGGGACGTAACATAGTGGGTGAATTGTTGAGAAAAGCACAGGTTTTGATAGCAAACCTTAAGTAAATAATATTTTCGGTAATTATGTAGGTAGGTACCTACTTGGGTTATAAATATGACATATGTAGGTATCGTTAAGATTTAACCAACTGTTCTACATAGGATCTCTCTCCATTCTCGGTATGTGGCTAATCAAGTGCCTAGGTAGACTGTTATGCGATACCACATGATCAATAAATTGATCACATAGCATTGTTTCCAATCTTTTGCTTGAGCCTACTTAATAGGAATTAGCAATCCACCCATAAACTTACCATCTAGCTTATCAAAAGCGTGTTGCTGAGCGGCATACACCTTGGCAATATTGACCAGACAGGCCGCTCCTGCTGTGTTCAAACTCTCTTGTGATTCTCGCACATTATTATTCCTGTCCATCTGAATACCTCCCAAGATGGCCGCTATTTCCTCCTCCGAAATGAACGATCGTTTCTGGACTCCCATCTTATCCAGTCCTCCTGGCTTCGTTTGAGATCGGGATTCCATCCCAGGCGGTCCAGACTTTTTCTGAGGTTGAAATTCGAACCCAGATTTCGCTAAAGGTCGGGAACTATCAGGTGCTTTCGTCTGAGATCGGAAAGTATCGGGTCCTTGTTTCACCTGAGTTCGTGCATTTTCCGGCCCGGCTTTGGCTTGAGATGACACATTTTCCTCACCAGCCCGACCCGGTGGGTTCACTTTCTTAGCGTTCTGATCTTTCTGGACGGGCGCTGGTTTGTTTTGGTTACTTTTCTGGACAGGTTTCACCGGCTGGTTTTTATTCGTGGCCTTTCTTAGCGTTCTGATCTTTCTGGACGGGCGCTGGTTTGTTTTGGTTACTTTTCTGGACAGGTTTCACCGGCTGGTTTTTATTCGTAGGTTGATTTTGAGTTGGTTTGGATCCTGAGGCCTTTGATCGTCCTCCTCCTTTGAGGGAGGACCAAGATGATTTGCTCGCCATGCTTGAATGACTGGAGAAAAAATTTAAAGCACAAAGAGTGTTGAAAAGAAAAAGTCTCAAACAGCCTCAAATGAAACAGTTAGGTAAACCAAAGAACAATAAAATAATACCTAATTACCTATCTATCAATAATGTCAAAAACATCAGATCAGACAATAATAGAAAGCTTCTCCCTCCCTTTTGCCTCATTAGTGTTGCAAACAAAAAAAAAAAATAACAAGTGAGGAAAAGATAAGAGATAATGAGAGGAGGTAGGGAAGGGGAGATACAAAGGCTGTGGTGAAAACAATAGGGAGGATATCTATCAATAATGTCAAAAACATCAGATCAGACAATAATAGAAAGCTTCTCCCTCCCTTTTGCCTCATTAGTGTTGCAAACAAAAAATAACAAGTGAGGAAAAGATAAGAGATAATGAGAGGAGGTAGGGAAGGGGAGATACAAAGGCTGTGGTGAAAACAATGGGGAGGAAACAAGAAAAGTACAAGATGAGAAAATGTGGTCAGGACAAGCATAAAGGATTTTCAGTGTTAAAAATTCCAATCAAGCTCTTGAGAAAGAATAGATGATGGACAAATAGGTTAAACTGTGTACCTAAAAATAGATGTACCTACCCTACAACTCATTACTAGGTACTATCTTAAAACAGAATAAGTATGTGCATACTTACATATGTAATTATGTAGGTAATGTAAGTTTTACTGAGCTATAGAATTTGCATGACTATTATCAGTAAGAAAGCACTACGTACAATTTGATGTTGGGTGTAATTTAATATGAACTAGTATAGATTAGATATACCTACTTACACCTAGTTAAATGATGACAAGAGCATCATAATTCATAATATTTTCAAACCTGTATGTAGATTTTCTCTGAACCACCCAGAAACTCTAAACTTTCATGCTAGCTATATTTCTCCTCGCCATGTAAAGAAAAAGGTGGGGAACATCAGCAACAAGTTGAAGAGAGAGAGAAAATTTATATTGAATAGCTCCCCACCCCTAATCTTTTCTCAAGAGATTTCATATGTAATCTTGGAGACTCCTTTCATATTATCAAGGGTCAATGCAGCAATTTTCTAAGGAAATTTTGATTATTTTTGCTTTGGACAAGAATTGAAAATGTCTTAATTCAAAGCTGAGCTTTGTGGCATTTTGTATAAGGATAAGAGAGGTGGATAAGGCACGAGAGTTAAGATTCGGATGACTTATAAATGATTGTATTATCATGGGAGAGATGGAGCATATCTAACTTTTAACCTCTAGCCTCTAGTATATACTGGTAGATTACACAGCAACCAATTTACTATAGGAATCATGGGGACCAACAACAGGCCAATTTTTTTTTTTTTTTTTTTTTTTTTTTTTTTTTTTTCAACAAATACCTACATGTTTTGTATGACATTTCCTCTGTGATATTGCATTATAAATTTTGTACTGTAACATGTAAATTTATTACTGAAAAAATATTCCCCTGGGTAGTAAAAATACCTAGGTAGGTACATGTTAATTAGAACAAGATTAGGTCAACAACATGAGAAGTCTTCTCATGACAATCTGTACACAATGAACGTAAGAGTTCCCAATGGATCCCTGAAATTAAGCAACATTGGTTGTGGTTAGTATCTGAGTGACTGGGCAGTGCAGCTGGTTTATCCCAGCCCCACTCAAACTGGGTGAGATTAATGGTAGGTAACTTGAGGCCAAATGGAGGGTAAAAACCCCAATGTAAGAAGGCCTCAGTTGTTAAAAGCAATGTTAAACCCCTCTTTAAATTCCAATCAGATAAACAGGTGTAATGTTGGCTTCTCTGCAAGCACAATAAGTAGCCAGGGTAGAGCAAAGAAAGTCAAATATGTAGCTGGGTACTTACCAATGAGTTTCAGGACCTTGAATGTGGTGGAATTCTCTCTAAACTGACGGAAAAAAACAACTTCAAAGACTTGGAGTTTTCAGAAAATAATGAGTAAAGAACGACAAAAAACAAGAAACTTTCTTTGTTTCAAATCTTTTTAGACTTTCGTTCCTTGAGCAACTTCAAAGACTTGGAGTTTTCAGAAAATAATGAGTAAAGAACGACAAAAAACAAGAAACTTTCTTTGTTTCAAATCTTTTTAGACATTTAGACTTTCGTTCCTTGAACTGTTTACTTTTTATTTAGAAAACGTTTTTGTCTTGTCAGGTTTTGACAAAGCTAACCTCACTTCTTTCACGCGTAGTGATAAACTATTAGTTGGCGTCTGTCCCAGCAGAGCGCAGCACATGATTGACTTCCGAATCGCGTCTTATTAGAGCGAAAATATTAATGAATTTTATGTCACAAGACTCACGAGGACTACCTACCTACTGGAACACCCTGTTTTTATACTAGAACAATAACGCTAATTGTACTCCCACAATACGTATAGCATTGGCAAGCCCTAATTTAACACTGAGGTCATCTAATCCACAGGTCAGAAACTCGAAACCCGAACTGAATAAGGGAGAAGGAGAGAAACAGGGAGGGAGAGAGAGAGAGAGGAGATAGACACAGACAGAGAGGAAAGAAAACAGCGGACAGAAAGAATAGAAATGGCCGTCTCATGCCTCATGTCTCATTGCTATAAGTTTTCTTCTCACATCAACAACGAGAAACAGACACTTCTTCCAACATGAAAATCCCTGCTTCCCATTGAGATATTGCCCTCCAAGTATTTCCACCATTAGGAAAATTATTCCCATAGTTAATATTATTCCCACAATGAGGATGTACAATGGCTTAAATCGTCTTAAAGCAAGTCATTCAAAATAGTCCTGTACATGTAGGTACCTAATTTCAGAGGCGCGAGATCACTCAGCACACTTCATTACGCCGGAATTTAGTCATTGAGACATCATAAAGCGACCATATTAATTAAGATGTTCTGAGTGCCCTACACCGCTCTAGGTATCTTTATAGACATAATAATTACACGTCCTGGGCACTCTATTTCTCCCTAGAAATAGAGTCCGTAATTGTACTTCCTAAAGAGTTAATTGCGAACGAAGGAGATCACACTCCCCAGGAGCTGAGTTTTCCAGAAAGTCACTCAAATTTTGCAGGCAGTTTCGATTATTTTTTTAGATCAAAAGTGTCCAGGTCCGAGGATCGACAAATGTACGATTCACCCGTTATTCAGGGCCAAAGTTTTCAAAAAGCTCGAAAGAGTTCACTTCTCTGAGGATTTTAGTTTACGCTCCAAGAAGTCCACACTGTACAGAAAGAACCGGATATAGTCGACTTACAAGCTGACATCAAAGGGGAGAGAAAAACGAAGGAAGGGAAAAAACTTGAAGTAGATATGCCAATAGTAATACCCCGAATTCCCGAAGATGGATATTGTTCTTGCGCCAAAAAGGTCTAACAAAGAGGAAAAATCAATGAAACTTGAATGGACCAACAACTATGAGAAGACTAATTGGAACTTGGCCTGACGCATTGATGCGCGCTGAAAACTGTACCAACAATATCATTCTACAGTCTCATATTGAAAAGCTGCACTTTAGATTTCTGTGAAAGGGGAAATGCAATAAAAACTGCAAATGCAGGTCTTTAATTCGTTTCCGAAAACCAATGAGCTGATTGTTTTCGAGACCCAAGTTTATCAGACAACAATCGAACTCCTCTGTTCAAAAAGTGTAATAATTTTATACAAAGGTTTATTAGTTTTATTATACAAAGGTACAAAAAGCTCGATTGTTGTCTCAAAAGGCTCCTTTGAATTAGCCGCTCGGCCGCTCTAATTAGTTATGTATGTACCTAATTACTATACTTAACCAAATTTTTAAGGGGTTTGATAGAGTGACCTGTAACTGCTAGGGTCTTATTGTCCCGAAATCGAAGAGAGAAGGAAGACAAGATAGGAGCAAGCCAGCCGTTCCGAGAGCGAACATTATCCGTTCAGGATAAAATCCGCCCCGGGTGGGAATCGAATCCGTGGCCTAGCGCTTACAAGGCAGACGCGCTACCAACAAAGCTCTAGGCTGGCAAAAAATGTACATCGAATGAGTACAAATTTCCAGTCTCGTCCACTACATCTCGACTATACAAGGCTTTTGATCCAGTTGTGTTAATTACACAAGTCATATTGTGCACAATCATTGAGACGTGACCTACGGCTAATTGTATACTATGTGACGATGAGTGCATATTTTCAGGGTGTTGCTTTCGTCATTAGATCATTTATTGGACACAGACCACAAGCGTCTAATGTAGCAGTTGTTTCATTGCTACGACATAAGAAAGACGCGGTGACGTGAAACACTCATCTTGAAAAAATGAAATAAAAAAAAAAGCCCAGGTCCAACTCAAACGACGAGTTTCCGATTTCTGATTACTTCTCACTTGTTGTTTTTAACAATCCTATTCAAAAGTTGATCACTCCTAGGAGACCATCCTGTGGAACACCCTGTTTTCATACTAAAACAATAACGCTAATTGTACTCCCACAATACGTATAGCATTGGCAAGCCCTAATTTAACACTGAGCACTGAGGTCATCTAATCCACAGGTCAGAAACTCGAAACCCGAACTGAAGAAGGGAGAAGGAGAGAAAAGAAACAGGGAGAGAGAGAGAGAGAGAGAGAGAGAGAGAGAGAGAGAGAGAGGATATAGACACAGACAGAGAGGAGAAAAAGAAAACAACGGACAGAAAGAACAGAAATGGCGTCTTCATTGCTATAAGTTTTCTTGTCAGCAAACGAAGAAGGGCTTAGGACCAAATTGCTCTAATTGAGGGGATTCCTGACTTTTAGCTTTCGCAGATAAAAAAAAAAAAATCTTTAATCTGCCATTAAAACTCGGCGAAAGAAAAAGCCGCTAAAACAACATCAACAACGAGAAACAGACACTTCTTCCAACATGAAAATCCCTGCTTCCCATTGAGATATTCCCCTCCAAGTATTTCCACCATTAGGCAAATTATTCCCATAGTTAATATTATTCCCACAATGAGGATGTACAACGGCTTAAATCGTCTTAAAGCAAGTCATTCAAAATAGTCCTGTACATGTAGGTACCTAATTTCAGAGGCGAGAGATCACTCAGCACACTTCATTACGCCGGCATTTAGTCATTGAGACATCATAAAGCGACCATATTAATTAAGATGTTCTGAGTACCCTACACCGCTCTAGGTATCTGAATAGATATAATAATTAACACGTCCACTCTATTTCTCCCTAGAGTCCCTAGACTGTAATTGTACTTCCTAAAGAGTCAATTGTGAAGGAATGTGACACTTAAAAAGGCCCAAAGATCACGCTCCTCAGGAGCTGAGTTTTCCAGAAAGTCACTCAAATTTTGCAGGCAGTTTCGATTATTTTTTTAGATTAAAAGTGTCCAGGTCCGAGGATCGACAAATGTACGGTTCACCCGTTATTCAAGACCAAAGTTTTCAAAAAGCTCGAAAGAGTTCACTTCTCTGAGGATTTTAGTTTACGCTCCAAGAAGTCCACACTGTACAGAAAGAACTGGATATATATA
Source organism: Diaphorina citri (assembly GCF_000475195.1). Classification (NCBI taxonomy): domain Eukaryota; kingdom Metazoa; phylum Arthropoda; class Insecta; order Hemiptera; family Psyllidae; genus Diaphorina; species Diaphorina citri. The sequence continues at coordinate 257,315 of NW_007377649.1, forward strand.
TATAGTCGACTTACAAGCCGACATCAAAGGGGAGAGAGAAAAACGAAGGAAGGGAAAAAACTTGAAGTAGATATGCAAATAGTAAAACCCCGAATTCCCGAAGATGGATATTGTTGTTGCGCCAAAAAGGTCTAACAAAGAGGAAAAATCAATGAAACTTGAATGGAATACTCTAATTGCTAATTAGTTCTCTCAAATCAAGACCATGTTCTGACGACATGACATTCCTGTCATAACAAAATCCAACCTGGCCGATGGCCGTGACAATTTAGGTGTGAAATTAGGTAACGAGAGGACAATAAGCCTGAATTCACGGACTATTATTGTTTACAAATTTCGTCTATTTTTCTGAACCTGAAAACAGTGCTTCAGGTACCTAAGGAGCGGACAACAACAGGCCTTAATTCGCTAACCTGGATCCGCGAACTAAATATTATTAATTGATTACAAATTACGTCTATTTTTCTGAAATTGAAAACTGAATTATTAAATTTTCCTTAGATGGAAATAAAACAAAGTATAAAGTTCTAAAGCATCCCATCTCCTCTAGCTCAAGATGTCATCTAGGTAGGTCCAATGCAACCAGCTTCTGCTTTACTGATGTCATACAGTAGATTGTTTACTCATTGTGGTTACCGTAGGTACTGCACCTACAAAATCTCGTCTTATATCAGAAACACTTACAAAATTTTCCACTAATCTAAACGTTCGCGACCACTTGGCATCAGGTAGGTTCTGATATCATGAAGATGAGTCATTTCCAACAGTCACTTTTCAAGAGAGAGAAAAAAAAAACATGTATTTCAGTATGTACGTAAGTAGGGAAAATCTGCCCAAGGACGAAAACAAAGCAAATATTGGACCAAGTAGTATGATTAGCCCTTATCTTGAACATGATATACTCATTAAGTAAGATCCATGTTAAAAGAGCAAGCTAAGCTAACTCACAGAAAGAAGTTGGCTTTCCTAGAACCCCTCAAACAATGTTTAGGTTTGATTACCTTAAACAACAACTAGTAAGCTACCTACCTATGTATTTCCTATTATTAATTTATTATTCTGTAATCAAGTACCTAGAGATTATCACAGCTCTGAACACATCTGTAAAGCAATATTTTCAAAATAGATTTAAATTAAAGTAAAGCAATACGAGTATCTTTCACAATACAAAAGTAAGGCAATATCTTACCTGAGAGTAAGGCATGATCTTGCAGAGTACATCCCCCAGGGGCCACTGCGGTGATACGCGGGCATACATAATGCCAGGAATACTCAGACAAAACAAAATGTCCGCTGCCGTCAGGTTGAGCAGGAAATAGTTGGTGACGGTTTGCAGCGCAGGATACCACATAACGGTGATAAGGACAAACAAGTTAGCTCCCATGGACAGAATGAAAATGATGCTGAGGAGGCAGATTTCCGCGGACATTTCAAACTCACGATTCCCAAACTCGGTGTAGAAGGTGAAGAAATAGCGAGGTCCCCAGCCATCCTTGTCATCAATGCCGAACACATAGGAGGTGTTAATCCCGGACTCGTGATCGGTGAAGCCCATGATAGACTCGAGGTCAAAGCGGCACTATGAATATTATCTGTGGAAGAAAAAGATACAAAGGCTTTCACAATCCCAACAACATCGATGGTTGGGTAATTGCTAGCCTTACAATATAATGTTTTTTTTAGGGAAGTTTTAAGGAAAAAACAGGTATAGATACTGACTACAGATAGAGTTCTTATTGCAAACTTCCTGGATAATACAGCTAGGATAATCCAAAAAATTCAAACGTCTAGATAGGATAATTAAAACAGCTAGGACACTGCAAACAACCATCTTTAGAAAGTGTATGAGATGAAATGATGGCGTCGGATGATTAATGTGGAGACTCAATAGCCATATTTCCCCAATGGGGAATACCCGTTAACACAATCTACAGGATTACCTATATCAGAGCAAGGATGACATATTAGTTATGTAACTATGCACCTACATAATTCTAACTAAAAGACTTAATTATCACTAAATATCAAGAGAGAAAGAAGAAACTGTCACCCAGCTAGAATATTACCATCACGCTTATTTAATAAGAAGGCTTACCTCAATATTAGGGATAAGAATTTCTTTGTGAGACAGCTGAGGCATTTTTTGCTCTTTAGACGCTGATGGATCAAATCGTGGAGGTGTTGGAAAAATTTTTTGAGCAGCTAAAACACACTTCATCAACACTCTTACTTCTTGAAAGTAAATGCCTATAATGAAGACCCTTTTGGTCTTTTATTTCGTTAGTGGTCTTTTATTTCGTTATAGTGTACGTACAAAACGAGGAATAATATACTAAATGTAGATAGCTAATTAGAATAAATTATTTATCAGAATTTGACAAGACTCACTTGATAATATCGTTTAAAATTTACCAAAATTAAAAGTAGTTGAATTGGACAGGTGGGGTGGATTATGACTATAAAATTGTAATATTCACGCGCGGTTAATTAAGTGCGAGATTCAACATTTCCTCCAAATTTAAAATTGTTAGGTGTCTAATTTTATTTCACTTTAAATAAATTCAATAGGTATCTGAAGGTTTATTTTATTTTATTTTATTCGGTAAAATTAAATCAAATGAATGAAAATTCTGATCGGCGGGATAGATCGACAAACAAACGGAATCGCGAGAAAGTACACAAAGAAATCAATTATGAATTATCACCTATTGAAATGATTATTGATATCGACGGGACGTTCAATATTATCAAATGAAAAAAAAAAAAAATCTGCAGAAAATGACACGAGAGGCGAGGAATGTGCCAAGTGGTTTCAAAACAAGCTTACTCTTTCACAAAAGAAACATTCGAAGTAAAAAAATGTACGATAACTATCATTAGGAGAAGTCCTAGCAGCAGCAACAAGTGGCTCGGAATGACTGCACGAATTAGATCCATATGATTCTTTTACTACACGATTAGTAATGCGTAAAGTTATAGCGAATGGCATGAAATCATATTATACAATTATACATACATAACTATACAATTTATACATTGTGATGGAATGTGTTACTTGTACGTCCAGAGTGATGATTCATAGGGATCTATTGTTTATATGTTCGGAGCTACTAATTGAACTCCATGCTAATTATTTGCAGTCATCATTTACTCTCAAAAGTTTTATTTGGTGACGACAAAAGTATTTGAAAGTAACATAATTAATATGAATATTCAAGTTCCGTCGTATTTTGTATTTTTTGTTGAAACTTTTACTTAGGAAGTTATTCTTTTTTCATTTTTGAAGAATTTATATTCTTGCAAACTTCTCGAGTTTCCACATACGATGTTTACAAACGATTTTTAAAACATTACCTACAAATCTTTTTGTTTACAAACATGTGAAAAAGGTAGATAATTATTATTATTATTAAAATACTTGATAGTAGGCTACTAGGTAATAGGTAAGTAGTGATATGACTTTAGTACCCAAGTTTTGTGCAGTGCCTATTGTAGATACAGGGGTTCCGAGGTTGTTAAAATACAATTTTGAAATATATTCGAATTTTTAACCATCCTTCAAACAAGATCTAATGTTCCGCGAAAAAAGGAGATTGTTAAAATACAATTTTGAAATATATTCGAATTTTTAACCATCCTTCAAACAAGATCTAATGTTCCGCGAAAAAAGGAGATTTTTTTTAAATAATGGTTAAAATTTATTTGAAAAATTAAAATTTTAACAAAAAGAAAATGAATTTCCAAGAAAACAATTCAGATCAACTATCTCCATCCTTTTATGGGCTAAATTTTTAGCTAAGGAATACTGAAATCTATGTATTTCAATCATTTGCAGGATATGTTTATGCTATGGTATTTGTCAAAAATACCATTCTTCTTTTGGTTGGATACGTGTAATCTTCAGGGGATTGTCAAATCAGGGAGACGTTTCTTCAGCAATCTGAATTCTTTTGTTGGAAATCACAGTATGGAATAAAAATATTAAATTACAATATTGGTAAATTACAAAAATGCACAGATAAAAAAATTGAAAGTTCTTTCAATAAGTTGACACCGTATTTCTTAACAATGTGATAGGTACCTCATGGTTTGTATTCATAAACAACAGCAGAAAACTACAGAACAGTGGAGTTGAGAGTTAATTTTGAATACAGCTTATTTAGACTTGAAAAGTGAAAACCATTTATTGGAAGAACTTACAAGCCAACCGAAGAGAAAAATGACGTGAACAAAAGTTGGGCTTTCCCTGCCCTTATTTGCCTCCATTGTAATATCCTAATATTATTTATTAGGTACCTCTTATTAAGGTTTTATAACAAGTATACCTATATCACATAATATATGGAGTTCTGGTTTAGGATTAACCAAGTCGTCAACACACATATTTATTAATCATGTTTTGTTTTGATTATAAACACAGACATTTTTTTTTTTTTTTTTTTTTTTTTATCAATCTAGATTTTATATTATCTTGATCAAAGACATTTTGTATGAGGCAAAAAACATGAAAATATAATAAGAAAAAATGTGGAACCAATTTGCTTCATATGTTATGTTATTCATTTAAGGGAAATGAAATAGATCCACCTACAAAGTAAGAGAGAAAAGGGTGATGTATGCAATGCCAAATTTTGGGGTTTAAATGATAACAATTAAAAATTAACACATACAATACATAATATAAACGTAATAATTATTATAACAAAAGCAATGAAAAGTAACAAAAATAAACTCCAGTATTTTACATCTATCTAGCACTAGGAAGATACAAGTACTAGGTTAAGTATTTGCTGATTGTATTACTTTGATTTAGTTTTCCTTGGTTTAGATTTATAGCCATATTTATAAACAAAGAAAGACATTCTTAAAGCATAACTTTGGTCTCAAGTACAAGTTAGCACATTTTTATATTCTTCTTAAAAAAAAAAAAAAAAACTTAACAAAACCTTGAGTTCAAAAAGGTTAAATCATTTAAGCTTTTAACATCTACATACATTCTACATATTATGTTGATATGATTCAAATTTAATAGAGGTAAAGCTATATATCTATCTTTATGACAGCCCATCTTTTTTGCTAGGATTTCAACCAGCTTTAGAAAATTCTGAGGCTAAATAGGTACACCCTGAAATATGTCCCTAGCAGAACATAATGGGGTTCCATAACCCAGTTGGCATAATTGAAATAATAATAATAATCTATCTTTTTTTTTCAAACTAAAGACATTTACAATATTTAGGAAACAGTCAATCACTGAAACTATCTTTCCCAATGCACATCTTTGATTTTGAAGATACTTGTACCACTGTACAGTAAGCATTATCAATGAGGAGAAACACACACTAAGCATAAGGATGTGTTTTCTCATTTGTGCTTCAAGACATACTTGGGTAACAATTGAAATTCCTTCTGAGCCAGGTCACAGCATAGGTTGCATAACACTTCAACAGATAAACATACACTTCACACCTGACTCAATGCATACATTGCTTGTTCTGCTTCCACAACAGACACATGCAAGTGATGCAAGTTGGAGGGAGCCTGGGTAGCAATCAGTTTGATACGATGCTGCCGAGATGATATGCTGCTTAGATCCAAGGCCACTCCTACTTCTTCTGCAGATAATGCTCCTGGCACATCCTGTGTGGGTTAGAGAAACAAAGTAATAGAATCACAAAATTTAATAGATGTTGATTAGAAAAGTTATCTTGAATATCAAGCAAAAAATAGAGACATTAAAGCAATGATACCTATTAACCTCAAGAGACAGATGAACTTAGCTTTTAAACAGTTTGAGTTAAAGGACCAAAGTTTTATGGATGTGTCAACAGATCAATTGATGATTATTTATTTTTAATTTAATAAACCTTTCCTTTACAAAACCCTGCCTAATCTGGCATGTTCTTTTCTTTACCTGTTTGTTAGCAATGACAAGGATTGGTACAGTGGAAAGCCTCTGGTCTCCAAGTAGATTCTTTAACTCCATGGCAGCCACTGGAAGTTTGGATGGGTCAGCCGAATCCACAACAAACACTAGCAAATCTGTGTCTTCAAAGTAGGTATTCCAAAATCTCCGCACATTTTCTTGGCCTCCCAGCTCAAAAATGTTCAGGGTATATTCTCCTTTCTGCAGGATGGTAATGTTGAAACCCTCGGTAGGTTTCAAGTTATGAGATAGGCTGGTATTTCCTGAGGAAATTTGTTTGATTAATGTACTCTTGCCTGAATTGTCCAACCCCAAAATCAGAATCTTCCTCTGGAAAATATCATCCACCTGCAAAAACAAAATGATGTCAGATAAGCACATTGAAATTATAAAGGAATTCAAAATTTAATGGTAAACAAAATTGATTGTTTTATTTAGCATCACACTCTTTGGCAAACTATCAATGGACAGAGGGTTAAAATGTGCACAGCACTATAGGTTCAGAGGATAAGTAATTTTGGTAAGTGAGACAGCCCTTTTAAACCACTAAGAACTTATTGGGCATGTCCCAGATGATAGCTCTTGATATACTTTTGGGCAAAAGCTTGAAATCTTGACAGCTCTTGCACTAAAAGTAACTATGGAGAGAGTGCAAAAATAGGTAGGGTACAGAATTCCAACTGAAGTTGAATAAATTAAGCCAAACTTGTAAGATTGCCATTGGGTAGAGTGAGCTTATCAAGTATGTCACTTACTAACTACTACATAGCACTTCAACAGCCTTGATAATCGGTGCCTACAATCTGTCATCTATTTCAACCTGTTTTTACCTTTGACACCTCCTCGAATCCTTCATCTTCAGGTGTGGACTGACGTCTCTTTAGCTTATCAAGTATGTCACTTACTAACTACTACATAGCACTTCAACAGCCTTGATAATCGGTGCCTACAATCTGTCATCTATTTCAACTTGTTTTTACCTTTGACACCTCCTCGAATCCTTCATCTTCAGGTGTGGACTGACGTCTCTTCTTCCAATATTGATAAGTTGCATAGGTGCACACACTGGCTATGATACCTGAGCTAGCTATCATCAGCAACTTGATCTTGGAGCTCATTTTGGGACACCTTGCACTTCAGGCTGAGGAATCATTCAAGTTGGTTTGATCGGCACTAATCAATTTTTAGAAGGAAGCACACAATCACACATACGAAGCACACATAAATTCCAAGATACACCCTAAAGTTCGGCTTACTTTCAAGCTTTCACAAAAGTTCAGACTTCAGTTTTTCAAAAGGCAGACTTTTCACTTTCTTCAAATTTCAACTTTTTTTTTTCAACATCAACAAAAGAACAAAAATCGATTCGATATATAGATATCGATAGTTGTGTTCAGTTATCGATAGGTGATGTTCGATGGTTTGGGATTTTTTTTTTTTATCTGATAGGTAAAGGTAAGTACTTACTTCTGTGAAAGTAAAAGAAGGTAAGTGATTTTTCAATATTAAATTACGTACTTACCTATTGAGTACCTACAATTTGTTTTAAATGAAAATTTAAATTACTTTTGATTTCCGTTAAGTTGATCGTGTAAATGCGGCTTGCGCGGTCGCAATCGAGAATCGAATATTGATAACGATTCACCGAAGTTATCGATATTTTTGTTGTTTATTTTTTTACTCCCTCATTTTGTTGCAGATAACGATTCACCGAAGTTATCGATATTTTTGTTGTTTATTTTTTTGCTCCCTCATTTTGTTGCAGAAGCTTTCATAAATCATGTGTGGCCTTGGTTTCTTTTTTTTTTTTTTTTTTTTTTTTTAAAGAGGAAAGGCAGAGCCAACAGGGAGCAATTTAATACCTATCTACCCACGGATATGGAGCCAACAAGACTAATGGAAGGCATAACCGTATCTGAAGCCCACTAGGAGGGAACCAACTGGGAATGTGAAAATTTGAAAAACTAACCATAATTTTACGAGCTTAAAAACCTTCAGGTTGTTACTTATACCTACATACCTAACAAACAAAAACAAAAGATATAGGCATTTGAAGGCAACAATTCAATATTGGAACCATATATTAAAATATTTACATTAGAATTGACCTACCCTATTTTCATTCAAAACAAAACATTGAAATTGGATCATAGCTTTAATGTCATGGTCTATTGCATTAACTAGGTAGGTTGAAATGACAAACATATACTTCTTCACTATTACAATTCAATATTGGAACCATATATTAAAATATTTACATTAGAATTGACCTACCCTATTTTCATTCAAAACAAAACATTGAAATTGGATTATAGCTTTAATGTCGTCATGGTCTATTGCATTAACTAGGTAGGTTGAAATGACAAACATATACTTCTTCACTATTACACATTATTACACAAATAGTGAAGAAGTATATGTTTGTCATTTCAATCTACCTAGTCAAGATGGACCTTCACAAAGTTACAGAATCTTCAATCTATCAACTATTGCATTAAGCATTAAAAATTTCAATAAAATCATCCACTATTAAAAAAATTTCAAAAGCAAACTGTCAAACACCACAAATTTTCTGAAGGGAAAGTCACAAAAAATAAGAACATATTTTTTTCTCCTCTAAAATTTGGGAAATGGTTGATACCCCATTTTCTTTCTGAACTGATCAACTGAAGCTAAGGGATTAAAAATAAAATCCAACTTGAGTTAGGGAAAGTTAGGTTTGGTAAGCCGTATAGATAAGACCACCGGTTAAAGCTAAAACTGTGAATCCTTGGGCTACCACTCTTGTCCTCATCATCATTTGTGATAACCTTCTATCTCCAAGCTTCATAGAATAGAGACCTACACCCAAAGCTGCACTTGTTGCCACACATCCTGAAAGTGATAAATGAAATGGTCATTATAAAGTAGGAATCCAAGAAGAACATTACCAGTCTATGAATATCAAAGGACACAGCCTAGGTGTCTGGTGATAAATCTATCAGAGGTAAGTAGCTATATCATTTGAACTTCACATAACACAAGAAAATGTCACAAAACAGAAATTTAAATTAAAGTGGTTATGCAATTTTTTCAAAGGTTTTTCCACTACTCTAATGTTGCATCATAAAAGTTCAAAGTGCAATGTTTTTTTTTTTTTATTATTATTATGGAACATGGGCCAGATTCAAAGTATCTTTTGGAAAACTTTTCACTCTCAGCATTGAACTAGAAATGAACATTGCACCATTTTTGCCAACCAAGTTGAGCAAAGTTTAAAATTAGAGATCTGTCTCAGAACTTACCAATGGGTACAAGTGGGTTTTCTTTGAACTTTCTTATTAACTTTTCAGTTCCTGTTTCCTGTGTAAATTGTTCATAACCACCAACTTGCAATTTCTTCTGCAGAGTTAGCCAATCTAACTCGTCTTGCTCTTGCTGAGTTATCTTGTTTGCCATTACAGGTCCTGGGAGTAATGACAACTTTGGAAAATTTGGGTTTACAATGAACAAAGGCTGTAATTCGAGCAAATTAATATAACAGTGAAGAACAGTGAAATCCTACAATTCTTCAAGGAAAATCAACGTTATCAACTCTTATCACAGTTTTTCAGTGAAAATAAAAAATGCAAGAACTCTGCTCTTGCTGAGTTATCTTGTTTGCCATTACAGGTCCTGGGAGTAATGACAACTTTGGAAAATTTGGGTTTACAATGAACAAAGGCTATAATTCGAGCAAATATAACAGTGAAGAACAGTGAAATCCTACTGTTCTTCAAGGAAAATCAACGTTGTCAACTCTTATCACAGTTTTTCAGTGAAAATAAAAAATGCAAGAACTCTGTTTACATTTTTATTGAACTTGAAGAAAAAGAAAATGGTTCACGTAGTTTGAACTAAATCCAATAGATAGCGCTGTACGTATCATTCTTCCCAGAAAAGAGCTCTGTCAAGGGATTGCACATTGCTTTTTCTTTGATACTTCGATCATTATTTTGCTCATCCTAAAACTTTTCTCAGTGAACGTACCTAATAAAATTCAGAAAGAATTTATTTAATTAAGTCGGAATAGTGAACATAAGTACATCTATAATTGTAATTAATTAGGTACCTAATAAGGTAAATTATTTGCCATGTAAGTACCTACATAGGTACCTACCTAACGTGTAAAAGTTTTTTATTTCCACTGTTTTCAGGTATTCTTCCATGGTAGGTGCAACAGTCTGGCTGTAGGGGTAGGGTATGTTACAAAGGTTCGTGGTCGAGACCAGACCAGGTGCATGCATCTGGACGTGCATGTCAGCAACAACAAGTTTCCCCTGAAACATCAAGCATTTACCTACCTGTGCAACACCCCCTCAGGATCAAGCAACATGTCTCCATTCTCTCACAGACAATTTTGTAAGAAATTTCCGCCTTAACATACAAGGACTGGTGTGATCTATGTCGCCGCTGATAAAGGAAAACGTCAGAAAACACCTTTACCTTCAGTAGGGTTACTCGTTATAGGTAGAGGTAGGTAGGTAAGTAGGTACCTAAAGTGTATCTATAGGTAGTTAGGTATTAAGTAGATATATGGTTTGATGGAACAAAATGGGTACTAAATGATGGGCTTTGGTACAAATTCGCAGCAAAAGTTGTGGTGCTAACTTCACGCACCTAACTCTGTTTACATTTTTATTGAACTTGAAGCTTGAAGAAAAAGAAAATGGTTCACGTAGTTTGAACCAAATCCAATAGATAGCGCTGTACGTATCATTCTTCCCAGAAAAGAGCTCTATCAAGGGATTGCACATTGCTTTTTCTTTGATACTTCGATCATTGTTTTGCTCATCCTAAAACTTTTCTCAGTGAACGTAATAAAATTCAGAAAGAATTTATTTAATTAAGTCGGAATAGTGAACATAAGTAGGTACATCTATAATTGTAATTAATTAGGTACCTACCTAATAAGGTAAATTATTTGCCATGTAAGTACCTACATAGGTACCTACCTACGTGTAAAAGTATCTACATAGGTACCTACCTACTTATTTTTTATTTCCACTGTTTTCAGGTATTCTTCCATGGTAGGTGCAACAGTCTGGCTGTAGGGGTTAGGGTATGTTACAAAGGTTCGTGGTCGAGACCAGACCAGGTGCATGCATCTGGACGTGCATGGCAGCAACAATAAGTTTCCCCTGCAACATCAAGCATTTACCTACCTGTGCAACACCCCCTCAGGATCAAGCAACATGTCTTCATTCTCTCACAGGCAATTTTGTAAGAAATTTCCGCCTTAACATACAAGGACTGGTGTAATCTATGTCGCCGCTGATAAAGGAAAACGTCAGAAAACACCTTTACCTTCAGTAGGGTTACTCGTTAAATAGGTAGAGGTAGGTATAGTTAAGTACCTAAAGTGTATCTATAGGTAGTTAGGTATTAGGTAGATATATCTATAGTGTGTCCAGATCAATGTGACAGCAAAAAAATAGGCATTATTGCCAAACATGTCACATGTGCAATGGTAGAGAATCTCTAAAAAAGGGGAGTTAATTTTGCACAGTGCTTCCTCCGACAGTGAAACAAAGTCAGGTAAGGCGATATCCACCTTACCTGTTCTGGAATCCAACCTCTGAACTTAGAGCTACCCCTGCATTTTAAAAGAGAGAGTTTATCAAAAATAGACCTATCACCATAACCATAAGAAATACACAGAGTGCAGAGACTGCGGGAGAGAAAACTTTTCCTCGCTCGCCTAATATTTGAGTTTCGCATCTCCATAAATACACAGAGTGCAGAGACTGCGGGAGAGAAAACTTTTCCTCGCTCGCCTAATATTTTGAGTTTCGTTGTCATAAGAAATACACAGAGTGCAGAGACTGCGGGAGAGAAAACTTTTCCTCGCTCGCCTAATATTTGAGTTTCGTTTACGTTTTTAGTTTGATAACTACAAGTTCGGCCATGCCTTTTCCACAAGTTTGGCCATGCCTCGGGATGAACTAGCGGGATTCCTTAGCGAAGCGACGGAATTCAGCTAGTTCGGCCATGCCTTTTCCACAAGTTTGGCCATGCCTCGGGATGAACTAGCGGGATTCCGGAGCGAAGCGACGGAATTCAGCTAGTCTGATTATAAAAGCAAAGGTAAACATGAAATTTCTAAATAACTCACCAGCTGTTGCGAAGGCCCAGCAAGATCCACACCTCCCCTGACTCTCAACCGGATTGAGCACCTTCACCTTGCTTTGCCGCCAATCAAGGGACTTGGGCAGAGGTCCCTTCTTCCTTTCATTCAGGAACTTCTTCACTCTCTCCCTGTCAGCTTCTAGTCTCTCCTTCTCCTTCCCTGTCAGTCGCAGCCCAGTTCGTTGCAATATCTCCTGCGGTGATCTATCACTGGACCCACTCGTACCATAGTATTCATCCGTCTCCTTGCCATCTTGTTTGAAATATTCGAAACGTGTCTTGATTTCATTGTCGATGTGCAGAAGTATCGACCCATCGCCCTTGAGGATCTGCTGAAACAAACCAAGTTCACGCGGCAGGAAATTCGTGTCATGTACCGGGGTTTCAAACAGGTAAGACACACACTTATAGTGGATTTCACCACTGATTTAATGAGAGATTTCACTAATGGGAGAATTTCCAATCATCCAAAAATGAGTTTTTGTTATCCAAAAAGGAGGAGTTTGGGTCAAAACTCCTTTTTGAATCATTGAAAATTCTCCCATTGGTAAAGTCTCTCAATAAATGATTGGTGGTGAAATCCACCTTTAATCTTTTTGTTTTATTTGTTAAATTTCTATCGTAAGTTTCTTACCTTTATTGGTCTGAACCATCCGACTTTAAAGGACAACACGAATGGAATATAAATAGTTTTTGAGTGGTGGAAGTAAAAAACAAGCTGCTTCAGGAGTGGTACCTCTACATATATGGCTTAGGGTAGTAATAATAAAGGTATCAGGACTATCAGGTATTTAACAAGAGTACCTACCTACACGTAGGTAGGTAATTATTTACCTAGAGCAAACATTAGGTAGCTAAATATACTAATTCTACAAAAAACGCCTTTAAACAGGTAGTAGTAGATAGGTATAGGACATAATAGGTAATCAAACTTCCGCCAGTGTTATAGTTCTATCCGTTTACACAAAGAGAGAGAGAGAGGGAGGGGGAGAGAGAGAGGGAGAGAGAGAGAAAGGGAGAGAAAGAGGGAGGGAGAGAAAGAGGGAGGGAGAGAGAGGGAGAGAAAGAGAGAGAGAGAGAGAGAGAGAGAGAGAGGGAGAGGGAGAAAAAGAGGGAGGGAGGAAGAGGGTGAGAGAGAGAGGAAAGGTGAGGAATAAAGAGAGACAAAGTGTCTACTTGGTGTCCTTACGACATCTACAATGACAAGTATAATATTAGGAGAGAGGGAGAGGGAGAGAGAGAGAGGAGGAGGAAGGGGAGGTGTCAATATTTGCTGAGAACACAAGCTCTGAAATGTGTTAACCCTTCTAGAGCTGCCTGGGGTAGATGCAACTGACGATCAAATTACTGTAAAACAGCAAGTAGTGTGACATTATCATTACAGGTTTTAGGTTTTCTAATTTTCTAAGCCTTTCTCGAAGGCCTAAACTGATCAGCGAAAAATCCTTTTGCGAACATTTCAACCAAATTCTATCGAAAATTCAAAATTGACTTAACCCATTCGATAATTTACGACAAATCAAACGATTTTATAAACAGATTTAACAGACTGACAAATTAGTTATTTCATTACAGGTTTTAGGTTTTCTAATTTTCTAAGCCTTTCTCGAAGGCCTAAACTGATCAGCGAAAAATCCTTTTGCGAACATTTCAAACAAATTCTATCGAAAATTCAAAATTGACTTAACCCATTCGATAATTTACGACAAATCAAACGAATTTATAAACAGATTTAACAGACTGACAAATTAGTTATTCTATAAATTTACCTATAAATTGTCGTGTTAAATTCCGAACCTCAATCCTACAGGCGAATTGAGACACATTTAGAAAAAATGGGTTAGCGTCCTGTCAACGTAACAAATATTAGGGATTGAAGAGAAGTGATGAGTGATTGAGAGGACTGATGAGTATAATGATGAGTGATGAGTTACAACTGTGGATGAGACAAATCTATACAGATTTCACTTCGAAACAGATGGACACTATGGACAGTAACTACGAGAGATCTACTGAAAAAGACCAAGTTTACAATGTAAGGATTTCCTGCAATCTGATTGGTTCCTTCATTTTGGGTTGATGACTCATTGCTGTCACATTGATCTGGATGAACTATACTATTAACTATAGTTAACCATATTTCAAAATATTTCTATCTGTTTAGCTCCTAAATAGACACATTTAGTAGGCCATAGTTATAACTATACCTACACTATATAGTAACTGATGTGAAAAATGAACACCCATTTAAAATAATTCATGAGAGGGAGATAACAAGTGAATAAAATAATCTGTGACTCAGAGACAGAGAGATAATTTTAATTCATTCTCAGTTAAATGAAGTAAAAACAGTGCTGGGTGGAGTGGGTGGGTGGATGGGAGTGGGTGATCTCACCACCATGAGCCAGGAATAAACTTCTCCAATATGAAGTAACCCTATCTGGTTGGAAAAAAAGGAAAAATTCTATTTAGGTATTTTTTTTTCCTCCAAATCCAGGAGAGTTTTGGGAAAGTCTTCACCAGTGCTTTTCCTGCCGGTGTAGAGTGCACGTCTCCGCGTCACTTGGGAAAATTTGTACGCGTTTTTTCTCTATTCTAATATTTTCCCAGGTTTTTTTCCAAATTCCTCGCGGGCATGGTAGAAAAAAATTTTCGCTTTCTTTCCACAGGAACAAATACGTAGCTGGGGCCTTTGGGAAAGTCTTCACCAGTGCTTTTCCTGCCGGTGTAGAGTGCACGTCTCCGCGTCACTTGGGAAAATTTGTACGCGTTTTTTCTCCATTCTAATATTTTCCCAGGTTTTTTTCCAAATTCCTCGCGGGCATGGTAGAAAAAAAATTCGCTTTCTTGCCACAGGAACAAATTCGTAGCTGGGGCGATTGAGCTGGAGAAATTACAAGGTAATGTGTACGATTTGATAGAGTTTTTGAAAATCGCGATGTTAATTAGTGAGGTCGAATCGTTTGCGACATTGTAACTGGGTAAAGTACCCACACCTCCCCTCCTTTTTTCAAGAACAAAAGAAGGAGTGGAGGAACTTGTTGATTGAAAAATATTAATTCATATTTTTCAAAATTGAATTTTTAGAATTTTATAAAATTCCAAATAATATTTTGTATGAATTCTTGGAGCTCGGTTCCTCCTTCAATCCACAAAATTCAAATAATAAATAATAAAGGTCCTCCAAATTTTGAGGTCTAAAGTTTTGAGTAGGTAAATATTTTTCAAAGGTATTAGGTATCAATTTTTTCTCTCATACATGATAGGTACCTAGAATTCACACATCCAGGTACCTAAACCTGGAGGTTGAACGCCTTGACCCTCTTCTCATCCATCTGATTTGGAATAAATTCCTTCACGATAGGTAGGTATGCTTGCAAATTTTATAAAATTCCAAATAATATTTTGTATGAATTCTTGGAGCTCGGTTCCTCCTTCAATCCACAAAATTCAAATAATAAATAATAGAGGTCCTCCAAATTTTGAGGTCTAAAGTTTTGGGTAGGTAAATATTTTTCAAATGTAGGTATCAATTTTTTCTGGTTCTCTTTGAGTACCTACCTAGAATTCACACATCCAGGTACCTAAACCTGGAGGTTGAACGCCTTGACCCTCTTCTCATCCATCTGATTTGGAATAAATTCCTTCAGGATAGGTAAAAGAAAACACGGAAAGAAAAATGAAAAATCCCAGGGGACGAAATTCTCTTCATTGTCCGTTTCAAAACATCTTGGATTATGTTTGGCCTTCGTTTTGGCAGAATGAAAGAAAGTAGAAAAGAAAAATACCTCTATCTCTAAAGAAACATTTTTAATCTGAAAGCTACCTAACGCTAGGGACGTGATACTGGAAGAATTTTCAGAATACCTATAGGTATATTTTTTCTCCCTCTCCGTAGGTAGGCAGGTTTTTAGCTGAGGTGCTTTCTAATTATAATGAGAAATTTTAAGGTTTTACGGCGTGTATTGAATTTTCTGCGTGATTTTAAAATCCCCTTTTCGAGTTTTGGGAGGGAGGTATAATTAAATAAAGGTAGACTGCCACCTGTATATAGAAATTAAAATTTACATATTTAAGTACGATGTTTAACACTCTGACTGCCGCTTATACCATCTTATTGGTTCACATTACATTAAAAGCAGGTGGTAGATAGGTATCTATACATGTCTTATCCCGGGAGTATAGGTCCGTACAAGACCGTTCACAGAATAATTTCGTTTTCCTTTTTGAAAGCTGGTTTTGGCCCCCTTGAGGGACCAGACCCGAGGCAAATTGGACCGAATGAACTAACCTCTAACTTACGTCCTCTTCTTCTTTTTCTTCGCCTTTTCCCGTGTACAAAAGGGGTCGGTGTTTTTCATCAGCCCTAACTAGGGTGATTGCTTTGGGCTGACGTTTGGTTTTGGCTATAAATTTTACGAGTGGATGCCCTTCGCGCTCAACCTTTGCTATTTCTTTAGCAGGGTAAAATAGGCTGGTATAATATCTCTAACTTACCTATTATGTTATATTCCTCTTTTCAGACGATGTCTATAAGCAATAGAGAATAAGCAGTGACTGACATAATCTGACATATGCATAGCGGATTTTCCCTCATCCATCTCCGAGCCATTCACACGTCGACTATGAGTTAGTGGTAGTGACCTGTAGCGACCTAGCGATGGCATCGGACGATGAGAGCGACGTAGAAGAGGTAGTGGCATTCGAAATCGAGTCGAGCAAACATGTGCAGAAGTATCGACCCATCGCCCTTGAGGATCTGCTGAAACAAACCAAGTTCACGCGGCAGGAAATTCGTGTCATGTACCGGGGGTTCAAACAGGTAAGACACACACTTATAGTGGATTTCACCAATGATTGAATGAGAGATTTCACTAATGGGAGAATTTTCAATCATCCAAAAATGAGTTTTTGTTATCCAAAAAGGAGGAGTTTGGGTCAAAACTCCTTTTGAATCATTGAAAATTCTCCCATTAGTGAAGTCTCTCAATAAATGATTGGTGGTGAAATCCACCTTTAATCTTTTTGTTTTATTTGTTAAATTTCTATCGTAAGTTTCTTACCTTTATTGGTCTGAACCATCCGACTTTAAAGGACAACACGAATGGAATATAAATAGTTTTAGAGTGGTGGAAGTAAAAAACAAGCTGCTTCAGGAGTGGTACCTCTACATATTTGGCTTAGGGTAGTAATAATAAAGGTATCAGGACTATCAGGTATTTAACAAGAGTACCTACCTACACGTAGGTAATTATTTACCTAGTATTAGGTAGGTAGAGCAAACATTAGGTAGCTAAATATACTAATTCTACAAAAAACGCCTTTAAACAGGTAGTAGTAGATAGGTATAGGAGATAATAGGTAATCAAACTTCCGCCAGTGTTATAGTTCTACCCGTTTACACAAAGAGAGAGAGAGAGAGAGAAAAGGTGAGGAATAAAGAGAGACAAAGTGTCTACTTGATGTCCTTACGACATCTACAATGACAAGTATAATATTAGGAGAGAGGGAGGGAGAGAGAGAGAGAGGGAGAGAGACCGACAGTGAAACAAAGTCAGGTAAGGCGATATCCACCTTACCTGTTCAGGAATCCAACCTCTGAACTTAGAGCTACCTCTGCATTTTAGATGAGAGAGTTTATCAAAAATCGACCTTTACCTGAATTGCAACAATGTAAGGATTTCCTGCAATCTGATTGGTTCCTTCATTTGGGTTGATGACTCATTTTGCTGTCACATTGATCTGGATGAACTATAGTTAACCATATTTCTATATGTTTAGCTCCTAAATAGACACATTTAGTAGGCCATAGTTATAATAACTATAGATACCTACACTATATAGTAACTGGTGTGAAAAATGAACACCCATTTAAAATAATTCATGAGAGGGAGATAACAAGTGAATAAAATAATCTATGACTCAGAGACAGAGAGATAATATTATAATTCATCCTCAGTTAAATGAAGTAAAAACAGTGCTGGGTGGGTGAGAGGGTGGATGGGAGTGGGTGATCTCACCACCATAAGCCAGGAATAAACTTCTCCAATATGAAGTAACCCTATCTGGTTGAAAAAAAAGGAAAAATTCTATTTAGGTATTTTTTTTCCAAAAGTTACGACAGACAAGTGGAAAACACAAAAGAAGAAATAATAAGCAAGGGAAAGGGGAAGAAAGAGGAATGGTAGTGGTAAAGAGATAAGGAAGAAGAGTGTAAGTACGGGGTTAGGGAAGGAGAAAAGAAAAGGAGAGAAGACAGAAGGGAGAATTTTGACTTTTGTGTTTGGCTTGCCATATGAATAATAATAGTGCTAGGGTAATAATAATGCTAAAGTATTAGAGAGCGCTTTCTTAAGGGTTTAAGTAACTGGGAGGATTTTATTCTGAAAGGCGCACAGAGTGTTCGAATATTCAACACTCAACTTGATAGTTGAGAATTTTTTTAAAAAACGTCAAGTTTCTTATTTACAGCTTTTACAATGGTTATTTAAATTTGCATTGAAATAAGTAGCAGATTTCTTTCTTAGTAAATACTAGTCATTTGCCATGGAAATTTGCATGAAAGCCATTCTAAACGCCATCACGTGTTTGGAGGAGTTTTCATTTAAACTTTTTTTCAAACTTTGAAACGCAAAACATAGGGATGAATGTCAAACGACGTGATTTTCCATTCGTCATTGTCTCAGTCTGTAAAAATCGTTTATATCATTCTGGAACAAAATACCTATTAGTGGAGATGTCAGGAGCACCAAATGATATTTTTACTTTGTGTAGTTGGATCACAAAAGTATACCGACTCATATTTTGAACCATATTATCGGAGGTTTTGTATAAGGTATAGATTTTTTTCTTCTTTCTAAACAGTTGTCAATAAAATTTGAAACTTTGATTTTTTTGGGTAGGTAGGTACTAGTCTTTATTATTAAAGCTGGAACTCAAATTGGTGGAATTTTCAATATCTATCTACCATTTGTGTAATTAATACCTCTGCCTCCACCATGCATAAATCTATGTGTGAAAATATAGAGCATCCTATTGTGGGTAGAGCATCAATGGTACAATTTATTATCCGGATTACATGCAGTTGTTCTATTATTGCTCTTGATATTATCCCATAAATTTTGCACTAACTAAATGGTGTGATGTACCAGCGCACATCACATACAGGAACATTTTGGGGGTTTTATTTAAGCTCTCGATCCATCTCTCTCTCTCTTCTCTCTCTCTCTCTTTCCCCATTACTTGATAAAATTAAGGCTCTTGACGGAAGAACGACAGCCAAATTGTACTAAATATTTCAACTCAACCTCCAACCTGCCTATACAGGTTAAATTGAACGCGGCACCTCCAGCGTAGAAGCCTAGGCCAATTCATCCACGGAGGTTGCTTTGTACGAGTTGAGTACTTCTTACACAATATGTATCTACCTATTTAGTTACGTATAATACGTATGTATTGTATGTAATCATAAATATTATCAAATGCTGACCGATATATTAAATTGCACCTGCTAACAAAAGCTTTCAGTGAGCAGTATCAATATTATTCAATATCAATATCCACGCACCAGGGTTGCCAGATGGTACCCAATACGTAGGTACGTGGGCAGAAATTTTCATTTCCCATTATTATACGTATTTAATTTGGTCAGTTGTGCAGAACCTTGTTTATCCTCTGTGATAGGATGGAAAGGACCTCAAGAAATGTAAGGTTCGGCCGCTATTTAACGCCGAATCTTCGAAAAAGCTCAAAAAGAGTTCGCAATGCTCAGGCCTTCAGATTTCAGCCAAAGTCGCTCGAACTGGGCACAGAAATTCGATAACTTATGTAGATCCAAAGTATCCTTGGGCCCTGTTTCCAGAAGGTACGGTTCGGCCGTTATTTGGGACCAAAGTTCCGCTATTTGGGGCTATACAGGGAAAAAGCTCAAAAAGAACTAGCGCTTCTAACGACTTTACCTTTAGCCTCAGGTCGCTCAAACTTTGCAGACAGATTTTATAATCAATGCAGATCAAAAGTGTCTGCGGGTCGGACCTCGAGAAATGTACGGTTCGGCCGCTTTTTAACGCCAAGTCTTTTAAAAAGATCAAAAGAAGTTTGCAATGCTCATTGCTCAGGCTTTTAAGTGCCCTTCCGGAGCAAGAAAACCTGTACCTACCTACATACCTATCTCCATCATACAAAATGTACGAGCATCAACAAAGTCAGCAAAATATTCGAGCTTAGCTATGCTGAATGAGAAGGCTAGTTAATTAGAGAAGAAGGAAATTTAAATTTATTGTCCAATAAATATCTCCAGAGTTCTTTGTTTAAAACTTTTCCCCCTTCCATGTGAAGGTTGAATAGCACTGGAGTTTTAAAGTGGATGAACTTTGGGGCGGTGTATGAGCATGGAAAATGGCGAAAGCCTCTTTTTCGAGATGTTATATTATCGGCCTTCATTGGCAACTACAACCTTGCCCCGGTAGTGTAGTGGTTAGCTCATCTGGTAATCAAGAAGACATGGGTTCTAATATCAGTCAAAGAATGGAATTGAATCATCAAAATTGTAATGGGAAAAATAGGTTATATTATCGGCCTTCATTGGCAACTACAACCTTGCCCCGGTAGTGTAGTGGTTAGCTCATCTGGTAATCAAGAAGACATGGGTTCGATCTAACATCAGTCAAAGAATGGAATTGAATCATCAAAATTGTAATGGGAAAAATAGGCTTTTACATATTACTTGTATGGGACGGTTTCTAAATGATCCTTGTATGGGACGATTTCTAAATGCAAATAGGCTTGCTTTTACATATTATGTTGCCAAGTCTTCATTTACCTTGCTGGCTCATAGGGTCTTCATTTAAGGTCTATAGCGTGTGTGCTCATCAGGTATCAGGTAAACCTGACAGGCGGACCTGATCAGATGTACCTGTCAGGTCTATCTGATAGTGAGTGGCGGGCGTAACACAATAATAGCAAGAGCCGCTCCAAAAAATATACTATGTATAAGTACTATCACAAGACAGTTTTTTTTTTTTTCACTTGGCACAAGTTCAAACCTTTTTAATTTTCAGCCCATTGTGTTTGTTTCCATTTTTCGCCATTGTTTCGAAGTAAATGATGTTCTGCCAAATAAGCACCCCATAACATTCGTCACGTCTTAATATCTCTGTCTGTAGTAGGTATCCGTCAGTCTGAAACTATAGTTTCGAAATCAAATTATGTACCTACTTTGTTTCACGTCGTAAACACGATTTTTCTAGCTATTTTCTAAGGTTATATTTTATGACTGGGTATCCTGTTATTATTTGCTAATGGTATTATCCAGTTAAAGCTCTCCGGCCAAACTTTCAAAGGTCTTCTAAGCTCACTTATCATAGTTATCATTATTCAGGTCATTCTAACAGCACTGGCTAATTCTTTTTCCATGTTCAAAAAATTTCTCCGTAAAAAATCTCCCTTCTTTACTGGCAGACGATTTTTTTTTTCTTTCATACTTTGTACACTTTTTTCTTGTCAAAGGTCTTCTAAGCTCACTTATCATAGTTATCATTATTCAGGTCATTCTAACAGCACTGGCTAATTCTTTTTCCATGTTCAAAAATTTTCTTCGTAAAAAATCTCCCTTCTTTACTGGCAGACGATTTTTTTTTCTTTCATACTTTGTACACTTTTTTCTTTACTCAAGAAAAATAAATTGACTTGAGAACTTTGGTAGACTTTTAACTAATGCTGGTAATCCATCAACGGGATTCTTGAAAGCCCGGCTGTGAAAACTAACCGACAGCCTATCAATACAAAAAATACAGCTGAAAAAAAAAATAGAAATGAATAGCTCACCCATAAAGGGGATTTAGCTTAAAAAAAAAAAAATAAAAACAACTCAGAGAAAGGGAAAAGTTTGGAGACTCGATGTTGGGCATAGGGTTTCCAGACGTCCGGGTTTTCCCGGACATGTCCGGGGTCCGGGTTTTTACATGTTTGTCCGGCGTCCGGGGGGATTTTTGAAAATTTGGGAAATGTCCGGGTTTTTGATGATAAGACTCCAATAATATTAAAAAGCGTTTTTCATTCTTTTGAGAAAATATTAGAAAAAAAAAA